>NW_027418826.1:0-41157 GCF_009905375.1 Apium graveolens | reverse complement strand
CTTATATGAGTCACTTTCCACAATCTATTTGTATAATTAACATGTTAACATCTTATACATCCAATTTGACATCCTTTACCACCTCTTAGTTCCACTTTCATACAGGTCAATTTGTTCCACATTTTGGTTCTAATCAACCATGTAAGTCACTTTTCATCATATTAGAGTCACTTTGCACCCTATAAAAGCACTTTCCACCATAAATACAACAATATACATGTTAACCTCATATACATCCCCAATTTGATATCCTTTTACCACCTATTATGCCATTTTCATACAAGTTAATTGTGTTCTACATTTGGCTCTAATCAACCATGTAAGTCACTTTTCACCATATTAGAGTCACTTTGCACCCTATAAGAGTCACTTTCCACCATATATTGATACAATTACACATTTTAACATCATGTACATGCAATTGGACATCCTTTAACCACCTCTTGGTACCCCCTTTCCTACAAGTCAATTTTTGGCCACATTTTGGCTCTAATCAATCATGTAAGTGACTTCTCACCATATTAGAGTCACTTTGCACCTTATAGGAGTCACTTGCCATCATAAAATTGTACAATTAACATGTAACATCATGTACATTCAATTAGAAATCCTTTTACCACCTCTTAGTGCCACATTCATCCGAGGTCAATTTTGGTCCACATTTTGGTTCTAATTAACCATGTAAGTCACTTTTCACTAATATTAGAGTCCTTTTTGCACCATATATGAGTCACTTTCCACAATCTATTTTGTATAATAACATGTTAACATCTATATACATCCAATTTGACATCCTTTTACCACCTATTAATGCCAATTTCATACAAGTTAATTTTGTTCTACATTTTGGCTCTAATCAACCATGTAAGTCACTTTTCACCATATTAGAGTCACTTTGCACCCTATAAGAGTCACTTTCCACCATAAATAAAACAATTAACATGTTAACATCATATACATCCAATTTGATATCCTTTTACAAACTATTAATGCCACTTTCATACAAGTTAATTTTGTTCTACATTTTGGCTCGAATCAACCTTGTAAGTCATTTTTCACCATATTAGAGTCACTTTGCAACCTATAAGAGTCACTTGTCACCATATATCATGTACATGCAATTAGACATCCATTAACCACCTCTTGGTACCCCTTTCCTACAAGTCAATTTTGGGCCACATTTTGGCTCTAATCAATCATATAAGTGACTTCTCACCATATTAGAGTCACTTTGCACCTTATAAGAGTCACTTGCAATCATATATTGGTACAATTAACATGTTAACATCATGTACATGCAATTAGAAATCCTTTTACCACCTCTTAGTGCCACATTCATCCGAGTAAATTTTGGTCCACATTTTGGTTCTAATTGACCATGTAAGTCACTTTTCACCATATTAGAGTCATTTTGCACCTTATATGAGTCACTTTCAACAATCAATTTGTATAATTAACATGTTAACATCTATTACATCCAATTTGACATCCTTTTACCACCTCTTAGTTCCACTTTCATACAGGTCAATTATGTTCCACATTTTGGTTCTAATCAACCATGTAAGTCACTTTTCGCCATATTAGAGTCACTTTGCACCCTATAAGAGTCACTTTCCACCATAAATACAACAATTAACATGTTAACATCATATACATCCAATTTGATATCCTTTTACCACCTATTAATGCCACTTTTCATACAAGTTAATTTTGTTCTACATTTGGCTCTAATCAACCATGTAAGTCACTTTTCACCATATTAGAGTCACTTTGGACCCTATAAGAGTCACTTTCCACCATATATTGATACAATTAACATGTTAACATCTTGTACATGCAATTAGACATCCTTTAACCACCTCTTGGTACCCCTTTCCTACAAGTCAATTTTTGGCCACATTTTGGCTGTAATCAATCATGTAAGTGACTTCTCACCATATTAGAGTCACTTTGCACCTTATAGGAGTCACTTGCCATCATATATTGTTACAATTAACATGTTAACATCATGTACATTCAATTAGAAATCCTTTTACCAACTTTTAGTGCCACATTCATCCGAGTCAATTTTGGTCCACATTTTGGTTCTAATTAACCATGTAAGTCACTTTTCACCATATTAGAGTCATTTAGCACCTTATATGAGTCACTTTCCATAATCTATTTGTATAATTAACATGTTAACATCTTATACATCCAATTTGACATCCTTTTACCACCTCTTAGTTCCACTTTCATACAGGTCAATTCTGTTCCATATTTTGGTTCTAATCAACTATGTAAGTCACTTTTCACCATATTAGAGTCACTTTGCACCCTATAAGAGTCACTTTCCACCATAAATAAAACAATTAACATGTTAACATCATATACATACAATTTGATATCCTTTTACCAACTATTAATGCCACTTTCATACAAGTTAATTTTGTTCTACATTTTGGCTCTAATCAACCTTGTAAGTCACTTTTCACCATATTAGAGTCACTTTGCACCCTATAAGAGTCACTTGTCACCATATATTGATACAATTAACATGTTAACATCATGTACATGCAATTTGACATCCTTTAACCACCTCTTGGTACCCTCCTACAAGTCAATTTTGGGCCCCATTTTGGCTCTAATCAATCATGTAAGTGACTTCTCACCATATTAGAGTCACTTTGCACCTTATAAAAGTCACGTGCCATCATATATTGGTACAATTAACATATTAACATCATGTACATGCAATTAGAAATCCTTTTACCACCTCTTAGTGCCACATTCATCCGAGTCAATTTTGGTCCACATTTTCGTTCTAATTAACCATGTAAGTCACTTTTCACCATATTAGAGTCATTTGGCACCTTATATGAGTCACTTTCCACAATCTATTTGTATAATTAACATGTTAACATCTTATACATCCAATTTGACATCCTTTTACCCCACCTCTTAGTTCCACTTTCATACAGGTCAATTATGTTCCACATTTTGGTTCTAATCAACCATGTAAGTCACTTTTCACCATATTAGAGTCACTTTGCACCCTATAAGAGTCACTTTCCACCTTAAAATACAACAATTAACATGTTAACATCATATACATCAAATTTGACATCCTTTAACCACCTCTTGGTACCCCTTTCCTACAAGTCAATTTTGGGCCACATTTTGGCTCTAATCAATCATGTAAGTGGACTTCTCACCATATTAGAGTCACTTTGCACCTTATAAGAGTCACTTTGCCATCATATATGGTACAATTAACATGTTAACATCATGTACATGCAATTAGAAATCCTTTTACCCACCTCTTAGTGCCACATTCATCCGAGTCAGTTTTGTTCCACATTTTGGTTCTAATTAACCATGTAAGTCACTTTTCACCATATTAGAGTCATTTTGCACCTTATATGAGTCAGTTTCCACAATCTATTTGTATAATTAACATGTTAACATCTTATACATCCAATTTGACATCCTTTTACCACCTCTTAGTTCCACTTTCATACAGGTCAATTCTGTTCCACATTTTGGTTCTAATCAACCATGTAAGTCACTTTTCACCATATTAGAGTCACTTTGCACCCTATAAAAGTCAATTTCCACCATAAATACAACAATTAATATGTTAACATCATATACATCCAATTTGATATCCTTTTACCACCTATTAATGCCATTTTCATACAAGTTAATTGTGTTCTACATTTTGGCTCTAATCAAACCATGTAAGGTCACTTTTCACCATATTAGAGTCACTTTGCACCCTATAAGAGTCACTTTCCACCATATATTGATACAATTAACATTTTAACATCATGTACATGGAATTAGACATCCTTTAACCACCTCTTGGTACCCCTTTCCTACAAATCAATTTTTGGCCACATTTTGGCTCTAATCAATCATGTAAGTGACTTCTCACCATATTAGAGTCACTTTGCACCTTATAGGAGTCACTTGCCATGGTACAATTAACATGTTAACATCATGTACATTCAATTAGAAATCATTTTACCACCTCTTAGTGCCACATTCATCTGAGTCAATTTTGGTCCACATTTTGGTTCTAATAACCATGTAAGTCACTTTTCACCATATCGAGTCATTTTGCACCTTATATGAGTCACTTTCCACAATTTATTTGTATATTTCACATGTTAACATCTTATACATCCAATTTGACATCCTTTACACCTATTAATGCCACTTTCATACAAGTTAATTATTTGTTCTACATTTTGGCTCTAATCAACCATGTAAGTCACTTTTCACCATATTAGAGTCACTTTGGACCCTATAAGAGGTCACTTTCCACCATATATTGATACAATAACATTTTAACATCATGTACATGCAATTAGACATCCTTTAACCACCTCTTGGTACCCCTTCCCTACAAGTCAATTTTTTGGCCACATTTTGGCTCTAATCAATCATGTAAGTGACTTCTCACCATATTAGAGTCACTTTGCACCTATAGGAGTCACTGCCATCATATTTGGTACAATTAACATGTTAACATCATGTACATTCAATTAGAAATCCTTTTACCACCTCTTAGTGCCACATTCATCCGAGTCAATTTTGGTCCACATTTTGGTTCTAATTAACCATGTAAGTCACTTTTCACAATATTAGAGTCATTTTGCACCATATATGAGTCACTTTCCACAATCTATTTGTATAATTAACATGTTAACATCTTATACATCCAATTTGACATCCTTTTACCACCTATTAATGCCACTTTCATACAAGTTAATTTTGTTCTACATATTGGCTCTAATCAACCATGTAAATCACTTTTCACCATATTAGAGTCACTTTGCACCCTATAAGAGTCATTTTCCACCATATATTGATACAATTAACATTTTAACATCATGTACATGGAATTAGACATCCTTTAACCACCTCTCGGTACCCCTTTCCTACAAGTCAATTTTTGGCCACATTTTGGCTCTAATCAATCATGTAAGTGACTTCTCACCATATTAGAGTCACTTTGCACCTTATAGGAGTCACTTGCCATGGTACAATTAACATGTTAACATCATGTACATTCAATTAGAAATCCTTTTACCACCTCTTAGTGCCACATTCATCCGAGTCAATTTTGGTCCACATTTTGGTTCTAATTAACCATGTAAGTCACTTTTCACAATATTAGAGTCATTTTGCACCATATATGCGTCACTTTCCACAATCTATTTGTATAATTAACATGTTAACATCTTATACATCCAATTTGACATCCTTTTACCACCTATTAATGCCACTTTCATACAAGTTAATTTTGTTCTACATTTTGGCTCTAATCAACCATGTAAGTCACTTTTCACCATATTAGAGTCACTTTGGGCCCTATAAGAGTCACTTTCCACCATATATTGATACAATTAACATTTTAACATCATGTACATGCAATTAGACATCCTTTAACCACCTCTTGGTACCCCTTCCCTACAAGTCAATTTTTGGCCACATTTTGGCTCTAATCAATCATGTAAGTGACTTCTCACCATATTAGAGTCACTTTGCACCTTATAGGAGGCACTTGCCATCATATTTTGGTACAATTAAACATGTTAACATCATGTACATCAATTAGAAATCCTTTTACCACCTCTTAGTGCCACATTCATCCGAGTCAATTTTGGTCCACATTTTGGTTCTAATTAACCATGTAAGTCACTTTTCACAATATTAGAGTCATTTTGCACCATATATGAGTCACTTTCCACAATCTATTTGTATAATTAACATGTTAACATCTTATACATCCAATTTGACATCCTTTTACCACCTATTAATGCCACTTTCATACAAGTTAATTTTGTTCTACATATTGGCTCTAATCAACCATGTAAATCACTTTTCACCATATTAGAGTCACTTTGCACCCTATAAGAGTCATTTTCCACCATATATTGATACAATTAACATTTTAACATCATGTACATGGAATTAGACATCCTTTAACCACCTCCTCGGTACCCCTTTCCTACAAGTCAATTTTTGGCCACATTTTGGCTCTAATCAATCATGTAAGTGACTTCTTCACCATATTTAGAGTCACTTTGCCACCTTATAGGAGTCACTTGCCATGGTACAATTAACATGTTAACATCATGTACATTCAATTAGAAATCCTTTTACCACCTCTTAGTGCCACATTCATCCGAGTCAATTTTGGTCCACATTTTGGTTCTAATTAACCATGTAAGTCACTTTTCACAATATTAGAGTCATTTTGCACCATATATGCGTCACTTTCCACAATCTATTTGTATAATTAACATGTTAACATCTTATACATCCAATTTGACATCCTTTTACCACCTATTAATGCCACTTTCATACAAGTTAATTTTGTTCTACATTTTGGCTCTAATCAACCATGTAAGTCACTTTTCACCATATTAGAGTCACTTTGCACCCTATAAGAGTCACTTTCCACCATATATTGATACAATTAACATTTTAACATCATGTACATGGAATTAGACATCCTTTAACCACCTCTCGGTACCCCTTTTCTACAAGTCAATTTTTGGCCACATTTTGGCTCTAATCAATCATGTAAGTGACTTCTCACCATATTAGAGTCACTTTGCACCTTATAGGAGTCACTTGCCTGGTACAATTAACATGTTAACATCATGTACATTCAATTAGAAATCCTTTTACCACCTCTTAGTGCCACATTCATCTGAGTCAATTTTGGTCCACATTTTGGTTCTAATTAACCATGTAAGTCACTTTTCACCATATTAGAGTCATTTTGCACCTTATATGAGTCACTTTCCACAATTTATTTGTATAATTAACATGTTAACATCATATACATCCAATTTGACATCCTTTTACCACCTATTAATGCTACTTTCATACAAGTTAATTTTGTTCCACATTTTGGCTCTAATCAACCATGTAAGTCACTTTTCAACATATTGGAGTCACTTTGCGTCCTATAAGAGTCACTTGCCACAATTTATTGATACAATTAACATGTTAACATCATGTACATGCAATAGATATCCTTTAACCACCTCTTGGTACTCCATTCCTACAAGTCAATTTTGGGCCACATTTTGGTTCTAATCAATCATGTAAGTGACTTCTCACCATATTAGAGTCACTTTAAACCTTATAAGAGTCACTTGCCATCATATATTGGTACAATTAACATGTTAACATCATGTACATGCAATTAGAAATCCTTTTACCACCTCTTAGTGCCACATTCATGCAAGTCAATTTTGGTCCACATTTTGGTTCTAATTAACCATGTAAGTCACTTTTCACCATATTAGAGTCATTTTGCACCCTATATGAGTCACTTTCCACAATATATATGTATAATTAACATGTTAACATCATATACATCCAATTTGATATCCTTTTACCACCTATTAATGCCACTTTCATACAAGTTAATTTTGTTCCACATTTTGGCTCTAATCAACCATGTAAGTCACTTTTCACCATATTAGAGTCACTTTGCACCCTATAAGAGTCACTTGTCACAATATATTGAAAAAATTAACATGTTAACATCATGTACATGCAATTAGACATCCTTTAACCACCTCTTGGTACCTTTCCTACAAGTCAATTTTTGGCCACATTTTGGCTCTAATCAATCATGTAAGTGACCTTCTCACCATATTAGAGTCACTCTGCACCTTATAAGAGTCACTTGCCATCATATATTGGTACAATTAACATCATAACATCATGTACATGCAATTAGAAGTCCTTTTACCACCTCTTAGTTCCAAATTCATCCGAGTCAATTTTGGTCCACATTTTGGTTCTAATTAACCATGTAAGTCACTTTTCACCATATTAGAGTCATTTTGCACCTATATGAGTCACTTTCCACAATCTATTTGTATAATTAACATGTTAACATCATATACATCCAATTTGACATCTTTTTACCACCTATTAATGCTACTTTCATACAAGTTAATTTGGAACAAAATTCCATCTTATATGAGCCAAAATGTGGAACAAAATTAACTTGTATGAAAGTAGCATTAATAGGTGGTAAAAGGATGTCAAATTGGATGTATATGATGTTAACATGTTAATTATACAAATAGATTGTGGAAGTGGACTCATATAGGTGGCAAAATGACTCTAATATGGTGAAAAGTGACTTACATGGTTAATTAGAAACAAAATGTAGACCAAAATTGACTTGCATGAATGTGGCACTAAGAGGTGGTAAAAGGATTTCTAATTGCATGTACATGAGTTAACATGTTAATTGTACCAATATATGATGGCAAGTGACTCTTATAAGGTGCAAAGTGACTCTAATATGGTGAGAAGTCACTTACATGATTGATTAGAACCAAAATGTGGCCCAAAATTGACTTGTAGGAATGGATTACCAAGAGGTGGTTAAGGATGTCTAATTGCATGTACATGATGTTAACATGTTAATTGTCTCAATAAATTGTGGCAAGTGACTCTTATAGGACGCAAAGTGACTCCAATATGTTGAAAAGTGACTTACATGGTTGATTAGAGCCAAAATGTGGAACAAAATTAACTTGTATGAAAGTAGCATTAATAGGTGGTAAAAGGATGTCAAATTGGATGTATATGATGTTAACATGTTAATTATACAAATAGATTGTGGAAAGTGACTCATATAGGTGCAAAATGACTCTAATATGGTGAAAAGTGACTTACATGGTTAATTAGAAACAAAATGTAGACCAAAATTGACTTGCATGAATGTGGCACTAAGAGGTGGTAAAAGGATTTCTAATTGCATGTACATGATGTTAACATGTTAATTGTACCAATATATGATGGCAAGTGACTCTTATTAGGTGCAAAGTGACTCTAATATGGTGAGAAGTCACTTACATGATTGATTAGAACCAAAATGTTGCCCAAAATTGAATTGTAGGAAAGGAGTACCAAGAGGTGGTTAAAGGATGTCTAACTGCATGTACATGATGTTAACATGTTAATTGTATCAATATATTGTGGCAAGTGACTCTTATAGGACGCAAAGTGACTCTAATATGTTGAAAAGTGACTTCATGGTTCATTAGAGCCAAAATGTCGAACAAAATTAACTTGTATGGAAAGTAGCATTAATAGGTGGTAAAAGGATATCAAATTGGATGTATATGATGTTAACATGTTAATTGTTGTATTTATGGTGGAAAGTGACTCTTATAGGGTGCAAGCGACTCTAAAATGGTGAAAAGTGACTTACATGGTTGATTAGAACCAAAATGTGGAAAAAAAATTGACCTGTATGAAAGTGGAACTAAGAGGTGGTAAAAGGATATCAAATTGGATGTATATGATGTTAACATGTTAATTATACAAATAGATTGTGGAAAGTGACTCATATAGGGTGCAAAATGACTCTAATATGGTGAAAAGTGACTAGGTTAATTAGAACCAAAATGTGGACCAAATTGACTCGATGAATGTGGCACTAAGAGGTGGTAAAAGGATTTCTAATTGCATGTACATGATGTTAACATGTTAACTGTACCAATATATGATGGCAAGTGACTCTTATAAGGTGCAAAGTGACTCTAATATGCTGAGAAGTCACTTACATGATTGATTAGAGCCAAAATGTGGCCAAAAATTGACTTGTAGGAAAGGGGTACCAAGAGGTGGTTAAAGGACGTCTAATTGCATGTACATGATGCTAACATGCTAATTGTATCAATATATGGTGACAAGTGACTCTTATAGGGTGCAAAAGTGATTCTAATATGGTGAAAAGTGACTTACATGGTTGATTAGAGCCAAAATATGGAACAAAATTAACTTGTATGAAAGTGGCATTAATAGGTGGTAAAAGGATATCAAATTGGATGTGTATGATGTTAACATGTTAATTGTTGTATTTGTGGTGGAAAGTGACTCTTATAGGGTGCAAAGTGACTCTAATATGGCGAAATGTGACTTACATGGTTGATTAGAACCAAAATGTGGACCAAAATTGAAATGTATGAAAGTGGAACTAAGAGGTGGTAAAAGGATGTCAAATTGGATGTATATGATGTTAACATGTTAATTATACAAATAGATTGTGGAAAGTGACTCATATAGGGTGCAAAATGACTCTAATATGGTGAAAAGTGACTTACATGATTGATTAGAGCCAAAATGTGGAACAAAATTAACTTGTATGAAAGTGGCATTAATAGGTTGTAAAAGGATATCAAATTGGATGTATATGATGATGTTAACATGTTAATTATACAAATAGATTGTGGAAAGTGACTCATATAGGGTGCAAAATGACTCTAATATGGTGAAAAGTGACTTACATGGTTAATTAGAACCAAAATGTGGACCAAAATTGACTTGCATGAATGTGGCACTAAGAGGTGGTAAAAGGATTTCTAATTGCATGTACATGATGTTAACATGTTAATTGTACCAATATATGATGGCAAGTGACTCTTATAAGGTGCAAAGTGACTCTAATATGGTGAGAAGTCACTTACATGATTGATTAGAACCAAAATGTGGCCCAAAATTGACTTGTAGGAATGGAGTACCAAGAGGTGGTTAAAGGATGTCTAATTGCATGTACATGATGTTAACATGTTAATTGTCTCAATAAATTGTGGCAAGTGACTCTTATAGGACGCAAAGTGACTCCAATATGTTGAAAAGTGACTTACATGGTTGATTAGAGCCAAAATGTGGAACAAAATTAACTTGTATGAAAGTAGCATTAATAGGTGGTAAAAGGATGTCAAATTGGATGTATATGATGTTAACATGTTAATTATACAAATAGATTGTGGAAAGTGACTCATATAGGTGCAAAATGACTCTAATATGGTGAAAAGTGACTTACATGGTTAATTAGAACCAAAATGTAGACCAAAATTGACTTGCATGAATGTGGCACTAAGAGGTGGTAAAAGGATTTCTAATTGCATGTACATGATGTTAACATGTTAATTGTACCAATATATGATGGCAAGTGACTCTTATTAGGTGCAAAGTGACTCTAATATGGTGAGAAGTCACTTACATGATTGATTAGAACCAAAATGTGGCCCAAAATTGAATTGTAGGAAAGGAGTACCAAGAGGTGGTTAAAGGATGTCTAACTGCATGTACATGATGTTAACATGTTAATTGTATCAATATATTGTGGCAAGTGACTCTTATAGGACGCAAAGTGACTCTAATATGTTGAAAAGTGACTTACATGGTTGCATTAGAGCCAAAATGTGGAACAA
This sequence comes from Apium graveolens, assembly GCF_009905375.1. Lineage (NCBI taxonomy): Eukaryota > Viridiplantae > Streptophyta > Magnoliopsida > Apiales > Apiaceae > Apium > Apium graveolens. The sequence goes on along the minus strand of NW_027418826.1, from coordinate 29,908 downwards.
AATTAACTTGTATGGAAAGTAGCATTAATAGGTGGTAAAAGGATATCAAATTGGATGTATATGATGTTAACATGTTAATTGTTGTATTTATGGTGGAAAGTGACTCTTATAGGGTGCAAGCGACTCTAAAATGGTGAAAAGTGACTTACATGGTTGATTAGAACCAAAATGTGGAAAAAAATTGACCTGTATGAAAGTGGAACTAAGAGGTGGTAAATGGATATCAAATTGGATGTATATGATGTTAACATGTTAATTATACAAATAGATTGTGGAAAGTGACTCATATAGGGTGCAAAATGACTCTAATATGGTGAAAAGTGACTAGGTTAATTAGAACCAAAATGTGGACCAAAATTGACTCGGATGAATGTGGCACTAAGAGGTGGTAAAAGGATTTCTAATTGCATGTACATGATGTTAACATGTTAACTGTACCAATATATGATGGCAAGTGACTCTTATCCTGCAAAGTGACTCTAATATGCTGAGAAGTCACTTACATGATTGATTAGAGCGAAAATGTGGCCAAAAATTGACTTGTAGGAAAGGGGTACCAAGAGGTGGTAAAAGGACGTCTAATTGCATGTACATGATGCTAACATGCTAATTGTATCAATATATGGTGACAAGTGACTCTTATAGGGTGCAAAGTGATTCTAATATGGTGAAAAGTGACTTACATGGTTGATTAGAGCCAAAATATGGAACAAAATTAACTTGTATGAAAGTGGCATTAATAGGTGGTAAAAGGATATCAAATTGGATGTGTATGATGTTAACATGTTAATTGTTGTATTTGTGGTGGAAAGTGACTCTTATAGGGTGCAAAGTGACTCTAATATGGCGAAAAGTGACTTACATGGTTGATTAGAACCAAAATGTGGACCAAAATTGAAATGTATGAAAGTGGAACTAAGAGGTGGTAAAAGGATGTCAAATTGGATGTATATGATGTTAACATGTTAATTATACAAATAGATTGTGGAAAGTGACTCATATAGGGTGCAAAATGACTCTAATATGGTGAAAAGTGACTTACATGGTTAATTAGAACCAAAATGTGGACCAAAATTGACTTGCATGAATGTGGCACTAAGAGGTGGTAAAAGGATTTCTAATTGCATGTACATGATGTTAACATGTTAATTGTACCAATATATGATGGCAAGTGACTCTTATAAGGTGCAAAGTGACTCTAATATGGTGAGAAGTCACTTACATGATTGATTAGAACCAAAATGTGGCCCAAAATTGACTTGTAGGAATGGAGTACCAAGAGGTGGTTAAAGGATGTCTAATTGCATGTACATGATGTTAACATGTTAATTGTATCAATAAATTGTGGCAAGTGACTCTTATAGGACGCAAAGTGACTCCAATATGTTGAAAAGTGACTTACATGGTTGATTAGAGCCAAAATGTGGAACAAAATTAACTTGTATGAAAGTGGAACTAAGAGGTGGTAAAAGGATATCAAATTGGATGTATATGATGTTAACATGTTAATTATACAAATAGATTGTGGAAAGTGACTCATATAGGGTGCAAAATGACTCTAATATGGTGAAACGTGACTAGGTTAATTAGAACCAAAATGTGGACCAAAATTGACTCGGATGAATGTGGCACTAAGAGGTGGTAAAAGGATTTCTAATTGCATGTACATAATGTTAACATGTTAACTGTACCAATATATGATGGCAAGTGACTCTTATAAGGTGCAAAGTGACTCTAATATGCTGAGAAGTCACTTACATGATTGATTAGAGCCAAAAAGTGGCCAAAAATTGACTTGTAGGAAAGGGGGTACCAAGAGGTGGTTAAAGGACGTCTAATTGCATGTACATGATGCTAACATGCTAATTGTATCAATATATGGTGACAAGTGACTCTTATAGGGTGCAAAGTGATTCTAATATGGTGAAAAGTGACTTACATGGTTGATTAGAGCCAAAATATGGAACAAAATTAACTTGTATGAAAGTGGCATTAATAGGTGGTAAAAGGATATCAAATTGGATGTATATGATGTTAACATGTTAATTGTTGTATTTAGTGGTGGAAAGTGAGTCTTATAGGGTGCAAAGTGACTCTAATATGGTGAAATGTGACTTACATGGTTGATTTGAACCAAAATGTGGAACAAAATTGACATGTATGAAAGTGGAACTAAGAGGTGGTAAAAGGATGTCAAATTGGATGTATATGATGTTAACATGTTAATTATACAAATAGATTGTGGAAAGTGACTCATATAGGGTGCAAAATGACTCTAATATGGTGAAAAGTGACTTACATGGTTAATTAGAACCAAAATGTGGACCAAAATTGACTCGGATGAATTTGGAACTAAGAGGTGGTAAAAGGACTTTCTAATTGCATGTACATGATGTTAACATGTTAATTGTACCAATATATGATGGCAAGTGACTCTTATAAGGTGCAGAGTGACTCTAATATGGTGAGAAGTCACTTACATGATTGATTAGAGCCAAAATGTGGCCAAAAATTGACTTGTAGGAAAGGTACCAAGAGGTGGTTAAAGGATGTCTAATTGCATGTACATGATGTTAACATGTTAATTTTTTCATATATTGTGACAAGTGACTCTTATAGGGTGCAAAGTGACTCTAATATGGTGAAAAGTGACTTACATGGTTGATTAGAGCCAAAATGTGGAACAAAATTAACTTGTATGAAAGTGGCATTAATAGGTGGTAAAAGGATATCAAATTGGATGTATATGATGTTAACATGTTAATTATACAAATAGATTGTGGAAAGTGACTCATATAGGGTGCAAAATGACTCTAATATGGTGAAAAGTGACTTACATGGTTAATTAGAACCAAAATGTGGACCAAAATTGACTTGCATGAATGTGGCACTAAGAGGTGGTAAAAGGATTTCTAATTGCATGTACATGATGTTAACATGTTAATTGTACCAATATATGATGGCAAGTGACTCTTATAAGGTGCAAAGTGACTCTAATATGGTGAGAAGTCACTTACATGATTGATTAGAACCAAAATGTGGCCCAAAATTGACTTGTAGGAATGGAGTACCAAGAGGTGGTTAAAGGATGTCTAATTGCATGTACATGATGTTAACATGTTAATTGTATCAATAAATTGTGGCAAGTGACTCTTATAGGACGCAAAGTGACTCCAATATGTTGAAAAGTGACTTACATGGTTGATTAGAGCCAAAATGTGGAACAAAATTAACTTGTATGAAAGTAGCATTAATAGGTGGTAAAAGGATGTCAAATTGGATGTATATGATGTTAACATGTTAATTATACAAATAGATTGTGGAAAGTGACTCATATAGGTGCAAAATGACTCTAATATGGTGAAAAGTGACTTACATGGTTAATTAGAAACAAAATGTAGACCAAAATTGACTTGCATGAATGTGGCACTAAGAGGTGGTAAAAGGATTTCTAATTGCATGTACATGATGTTAACATGTTAATTGTACCAATATATGATGGCAAGTGACTCTTATTAAGGTGCAAAGTGACTCTAATATGGTGAGAAGTCACTTACATGATTGATTAGAACCAAAATGTGGCCCAAAATTGACTTGTAGGAAAGGAGTACCAAGAGGTGGTTAAAGGATGTCTAACTGCATGTACATGATGTTAACATGTTAATTGTATCAATATATTGTGGCAAGTGACTCTTATAGGACGCAAAGTGACTCTAATATGTTGAAAAGTGACTTACATGGTTGATTAGAGCCAAAATGTGGAACAAAATTAACTTGTATGAAAGTAGCTTTAATAGGTGGTAAAAGGATATCAAATTGGATGTATATGATGTTAACATGTTAATTGTTGTATTTATGGTGGAAAGTGACTCTTATAGGGTGCAAGCGACTCTAAAATGGTGAAAAGTGACTTACATGGTTGATTAGAACCAAAATGTGGAAAAAAATTGACCTGTATGAAAGTGGAACTAAGAGGTGGTAAAAGGATATCAAATTGGATGTATATGATGTTAACATGTTAATTATACAAATAGATTGTGGAAAGTGACTCATATAGGGTGCAAAATGACTCTAATATGGTGAAAAGTGACTAGGTTAATTAGAACCAAAATGTGGACCAAAATTGACTCGGATGAATGTGGCACTAAGAGGTGGTAAAAGGATTTCTAATTGCATGTACATGATGTTAACATGTTAACTGTACCAATATATGATGGCAAGTGACTCTTATAAGGTGCAAAGTGACTCTAATATGCTGAGAAGTCACTTACATGATTGATTAGAGCCAAAATGTGGCCAAAAATTGACTTGTAGGAAAGGGGTACCAAGAGGTGGTTAAAGGACGTCTAATTGCATGTACATGATGCTAACATGCTAATTGTATCAATATATGGTGACAAGTGACTCTTATAGGGTGCAAAGTGATTCTAATATGGTGAAAAGTGACTTACATGGTTGATTAGAGCCAAAATATGGAACAAAATTAACTTGTATGAAAGTGGCATTAATAGGTGGTAAAAGGATATCAAATTGGATGTATATGATGTTAACATGTTAATTGTTGTATTTATGGTGGAAAGTGACTCTTATAGGGTGCAAAGTGACTCTAATATGGTGAAAAGTGACTTACATGGTTGATTAGAACCAAAATGTGGACCAAAATTGACATGTATGAAAGTGGAACTAAGAGGTGGTAAAAGGATGTCAAATTGGATGTATATGATGTTAACATGTTAATTATACAAATAGATTGTGGAAAGTGACTCATATAGGGTGCAAAATGACTCTAATATGGTGAAAAGTGACTTACATGGTTAATTAGAACCAAAATGTGGACCAAAATTGACTTGCATGAATGTGGCACTAAGAGGTGGTAAAAGGATTTCTAATTGCATGTACATGATGTTAACATGTTAACTGTACCAATATATGATGGCAAGTGACTCTTATAAGGTGCAAAGTGACTTTAATATGCTGAGAAGTCACTTACATGATTGATTAGAGCCAAAATGTGGCCAAAAATTGACTTGTAGGAAAGGGGTACCAAGAGGTGGTTAAAGGACGTCTAATTGCATGTACATGATGTTAACATGCTAATTGTATCAATATATGGTGACAAGTGACTCTTATAGGGTGCAAAGTGATTCTAATATGGTGAAAAGTGACTTACATGGTTGATTAGAGCCAAAATATGGAACAAAATTAACTTGTATGAAAGTGGCATTAATAGGTGGTAAAAGGATATCAAATTGGATGTATATGATGTTAACATGTTAATTGTTGTATTTATGGTGGAAAGTGACTCTTATAGGGTGCAAAGTGACTCTAATATGGTGAAAAGTGACTTACATGGTTGATTAGAACCAAAATGTGGACCAAAATTGACATGTATGAAAGTGGAACTAAGAGGTGGTAAAAGGATGTCAAATTGGATGTATATGATGTTAACATGTTAATTATACAAATAGATTGTGGAAAGTGACTCATATAGGGTGCAAAATGACTCTAATATGGTGAAAAGTGACTTACATGGTTAATTAGAACCAAAATGTGGACCAAAATTGACTCGGATGAATTTGGCACTAAGAGGTGGTAAAAGGATTTCTAATTGCATGTACATGATGTTAACATGTTAATTGTACCAATATATGATGGCAAGTGACTCTTATAAGGTGCAAAGTGACTCTAATATGGTGAGAAGTCACTTACATGATTGATTAGAGCCAAAATGTGGCCAAAAATTGACTTGTAGGAAAGGTACCAAGAGGTGGTTAAAGGATGTCTAATTGCATGTACATGATGTTAACATGTTAATTTTTTCAATATATTGTGACAAGTGACTCTTATAGGGTGCAAAGTGACTCTAATATGGTGAAAAGTGACTTACATGGTTGATTAGAGCCAAAATGTGGAACAAAATTAACTTGTATGAAAGTGGCATTAATAGGTGGTAAAAGGATATCAAATTGGATTGTATATGATGTTAACATGTTAATTATACAAATAGATTGTGGAAAGTGACTCATATAGGTGCAAAATGACTCTAATATGGTGAAAAGTGACTTACATGGTTAATTAGAACCAAAATGTGGACCAAAATTGACTTGCATGAATGTGGCACTAAGAGGTGGTAAAAGGATTTCTAATTGCATGTACATGATGTTAACATGTTAATTGTACCAATATATGATGGCAAGTGACTCTTATAAGGTGCAAAGTGACTCTAATATGGTGAGAAGTCACTTACATGATTGATTAGAACCAAAATGTGGCCCAAAATTGACTTGTAGGAATGGAGTACCAAGAGGTGGTTAAAGGATGTCTAATTGCATGTACATGATGTTAACATGTTAATTGTATCAATAAATTGTGGCAAGTGACTCTTATAGGACGCAAAGTGACTCCAATATGTTGAAAAGTGACTTACATGGTTGATTAGAGCCAAAATGTGGAACAAAATTAACTTGTATGAAAGTAGCATTAATAGGTGGTAAAAGGATGTCAAATTGGATGTATATGATGTTAACATGTTAATTATACAAATAGATTGTGGAAAGTGACTCATATAGGTGCAAAATGACTCTAATATGGTGAAAAGTGACTTACATGGTTAATTAGAAACAAAATGTAGACCAAAATTGACTTGCATGAATGTGGCACTAAGAGGTGGTAAAAGGATTTCTAATTGCATGTACATGATGTTAACATGTTAATTGTACCAATATATGATGGCAAGTGACTCTTATTAGGTGCAAAGTGACTCTAATATGGTGAGAAGTCACTTACATGATTGATTAGAACCAAAATGTGGCCCAAAATTGAATTGTAGGAAAGGAGTACCAAGAGGTGGTTAAAGGATGTCTAACTGCATGTACATGATGTTAACATGTTAATTGTATCAATATATTGTGGCAAGTGACTCTTATAGGACGCAAAGTGACTCTAATATGTTGAAAAGTGACTTCATGGTTGATTAGAGCCAAAATGTGGAACAAAATTAACTTGTATGGAAAGTAGCATTAATAGGTGGTAAAAGGATATCAAATTGGATGTATATGATGTTAACATGTTAATTGTTGTATTTATGGTGGAAAGTGACTCTTATAGGGTGCAAGCGACTCTAAAATGGTGAAAAGTGACTTACATGGTTGATTAGAACCAAAATGTGGAAAAAAATTGACCTGTATGAAAGTGGAACTAAGAGGTGGTAAAAGGATATCAAATTGGATGTATATGATGTTAACATGTTAATTATACAAATAGATTGTGGAAAGTGACTCATATAGGGTGCAAAATGACTCTAATATGGTGAAAAGTGACTAGGTTAATTAGAACCAAAATGTGGACCAAAATTGACTCGGATGAATGTGGCACTAAGAGGTGGTAAAAGGATTTCTAATTGCATGTACATGATGTTAACATGTTAACTGTACCAATATATGATGGCAAGTGACTCTTATAAGGTGCAAAGTGACTCTAATATGCTGAGAAGTCACTTACATGATTGATTAGAGCCAAAATGTGGCCAAAAATTGACTTGTAGGAAAGGGGTACCAAGAGGTGGTTAAAGGACGTCTAATTGCATGTACATGATGCTAACATGCTAATTGTATCAATATATGGTGACAAGTGACTCTTATAGGGTGCAAAGTGATTCTAATATGGTGAAAAGTGACTTACATGGTTGATTAGAGCCAAAATATGGAACAAAATTAACTTGTATGAAAGTGGCATTAATAGGTGGTAAAAGGATATCAAATTGGATGTATATGATGTTAACATGTTAATTGTTGTATTTGTGGTGGAAAGTGACTCTTATAGGGTGCAAAGTGACTCTAATATGGCGAAAAGTGACTTACATGGTTGATTAGAACCAAAATGTGGACCAAAATTGACATGTATGAAAGTGGAACTAAGAGGTGGTAAAAGGATGTCAAATTGGATGTATATGATGTTAACATGTTAATTATACAAATAGATTGTGGAAAGTGACTCATATAGGGTGCAAAATGACTCTAATATGGTGAAAAGTGACTTACATGGTTAATTAGAACCAAAATGTGGACCAAAATTGACTCGGATGAATTTGGAACTAAGAGGTGGTAAAAGGACTTCTAATTGCATGTACATGATGTTAACATGTTAATTGTACCAATATATGATGGCAAGTGACTCTTATAAGGTGCAGAGTGACTCTAATATGGTGAGAAGTCACTTACATGATTGATTAGAGCCAAAATGTGGCCAAAAATTGACTTGTAGGAAAGGTACCAAGAGGTGGTTAAAGGATGTCTAATTGCATGTACATGATGTTAACATGTTAATTTTTTCAATATATTGTGACAAGTGACTCTTATAGGGTGCAAAGTGACTCTAATATGGTGAAAAGTGACTTACATGGTTGATTAGAGCCAAAATGTGGAACAAAATTAACTTGTATGAAAGTGGCATTAATAGGTGGTAAAAGGATATCAAATTGGATGTATATGATGTTAACATGTTAATTATACAAATAGATTGTGGAAAGTGACTCATATAGGGTGCAAAATGACTCTAATATGGTGAAAAGTGACTTACATGGTTAATTAGAACCAAAATGTGGACCAAAATTGACTTGCATGAATGTGGCACTAAGAGGTGGTAAAAGGATTTCTAATTGCATGTACATGATGTTAACATGTTAATTGTACCAATATATGATGGCAAGTGACTCTTATAAGGTGCAAAGTGACTCTAATATGGTGAGAAGTCACTTACATGATTGATTAGAACCAAAATGTGGCCCAAAATTGACTTGTAGGAATGGAGTACCAAGAGGTGGTTAAAGGATGTCTAATTGCATGTACATGATGTTAACATGTTAATTGTATCAATAAATTGTGGCAAGTGACTCTTATAGGACGCAAAGTGACTCCAATATGTTGAAAAGTGACTTACATGGTTGATTAGAGCCAAAATGTGGAACAAAATTAACTTGTATGAAAGTAGCATTAATAGGTGGTAAAAGGATGTCAAATTGGATGTATATGATGTTAACATGTTAATTATACAAATAGATTGTGGAAAGTGACTCATATAGGTGCAAAATGACTCTAATATGGTGAAAAGTGACTTACATGGTTAATTAGAAACAAAATGTAGACCAAAATTGACTTGCATGAATGTGGCACTAAGAGGTGGTAAAAGGATTTCTAATTGCATGTACATGATGTTAACATGTTAATTGTACCAATATATGATGGCAAGTGACTCTTATTAGGTGCAAAGTGACTCTAATATGGTGAGAAGTCACTTACATGATTGATTAGAACCAAAATGTGGCCCAAAATTGAATTGTAGGAAAGGAGTACCAAGAGGTGGTTAAAGGATGTCTAACTGCATGTACATGATGTTAACATGTTAATTGTATCAATATATTGTGGCAAGTGACTCTTATAGGACGCAAAGTGACTCTAATATGTTGAAAAGTGACTTCATGGTTGATTAGAGCCAAAATGTGGAACAAAATTAACTTGTATGGAAAGTAGCATTAATAGGTGGTAAAAGGATATCAAATTGGATGTATATGATGTTAACATGTTAATTGTTGTATTTATGGTGGAAAGTGACTCTTATAGGGTGCAAGCGACTCTAAAATGGTGAAAAGTGACTTACATGGTTGATTAGAACCAAAATGTGGAAAAAAATTGACCTGTATGAAAGTGGAACTAAGAGGTGGTAAAAGGATATCAAATTGGATGTATATGATGTTAACATGTTAATTATACAAATAGATTGTGGAAAGTGACTCATATAGGGTGCAAAATGACTCTAATATGGTGAAAAGTGACTATGGTTAATTAGAACCAAAATGTGGACCAAAATTGACTCGGATGAATGTGGCACTAAGAGGTGGTAAAAGGATTTCTAATTGCATGTACATGATGTTAACATGTTAACTGTACCAATATATGATGGCAAGTGACTCTTATAAGGTGCAAAGTGACTCTAATATGCTGAGAAGTCACTTACATGATTGATTAGAGCCAAAATGTGGCCAAAAATTGACTTGTAGGAAAGGGGTACCAAGAGGTGGTTAAAGGACGTCTAATTGCATGTACATGATGCTAACATGCTAATTGTATCAATATATGGTGACAAGTGACTCTTATAGGGTGCAAAGTGATTCTAATATGGTGAAAAGTGACTTACATGGTTGATTAGAGCCAAAATATGGAACAAAATTAACTTGTATGAAAGTGGCATTAATAGGTGGTAAAAGGATATCAAATTGGATGTATATGATGTTAACATGTTAATTGTTGTATTTATGGTGGAAAGTGACTCTTATAGGGTGCAAAGTGACTCTAATATGGTGAAAAGTGACTTACATGGTTGATTAGAACCAAAATGTGGACCAAAATTGACATGTATGAAAGTGGAACTAAGAGGTGGTAAAAGGATGTCAAATTGGATGTATATGATGTTAACATGTTAATTATACAAATAGATTGTGGAAAGTGACTCATATAGGGTGCAAAATGACTCTAATATGGTGAAAAGTGACTTACATGGTTAATTAGAACCAAAATGTGGACCAAAATTGACTCTGCATGAATGTGGCACTAAGAGGTGGTAAAAGGATTTCTAATTGCATGTACATGATGTTAACATGTTAATTGTACCAATATATGATGGCAAGTGACTCTTATAAGGTGCAAAGTGACTCTAATATGGTGAGAAGTCACTTACATGATTGATTAGAAGCCAAAATGTGGCCAAAATTGACTTGTAGGAAATGGAGTACCAAGAGGTGGTTAAAGGATGTCTAATTGCATGTACATGATGTTAACATGTTAATTGTATCAATAATTGTGGCAAGTGACTCTTATAGGATGCAAAGTGACTCTAATATGTTGAAAAGTGACTTACATGGTTGATTAGAGCCAAAATGTGGAACAAAATTAACTTGTATGAAAGTGGCATTAATAGGTGGTAAAAGGATATCAAATTGGATGTATATGATGTTAACATGTTAATTATACAAATAGATTGTGGAAAGTGACTCATATAGGTGCAAAATGACTCTAATATGGTGAAAAGTGACTTACATGGTTAATTAGAACCAAAATGTGGACCAAAATTGACTTGCATGAATGTGGCACTAAGAGGTGGTAAAAGGATTTCTAATTGCATGTACATGATGTTAACATGTTAATTGTACCAATATATGATGGCAAGTGACTCTTATAAGGTGCAAAGTGACTCTAATATGGTGAGAAGTCACTTACATGATTGATTAGAACCAAAATGTGGCCCAAAATTGACTTGTAGGAAAGGAGTACCAAGAGGTGGTTAAAGGATGTCTAATTGCATGTACATGATGTTAACATGTTAATTGTATCAATATATTGTGGCAAGTGACTCTTATAGGACGCAAAGTGACTCTAATATGTTGAAAAGTGACTTACATGGTTGATTAGAGCCAAAATGTGGAACAAAATTAACTTGTATGAAAGTAGCATTAATAGGTGGTAAAAGGATATCAAATTGGATGTATATGATGTTAACATGTTAATTGTTGTATTTATGGTGGAAAGTGACTCTTATAGGGTGCAAAGTGACTCTAAAATGGTGAAAAGTGACTTACATGGTTGATTAGAACCAAAATGTGGAACAAAATTGACCTGTATGAAAGTGGAACTAAGAGGTGGTAAAAGGATGTCAAATTGGATGTATATGATGTTAACATGTTAATTATACAAATAGATTGTGGAAAGTGACTCATATAGGGTGCAAAATGACTCTAATATGGTGAAAAGTGACTTACATGGTTAATTAGAACCAAAATGTGGACCAAAATTGACTCGGATGAATGTGGCACTAAGAGGTGGTAAAAGGATTTCTAATTGCATGTACATGATGTTAACATGTTAATTGTACCAATATATGATGGCAAGTGACTCTTATAAGGTGCAAAGTGACTCTAATATGGTGAGAAGTCACTTACATGATTGATTAGAGCCAAAATGTGGCCAAAATTGACTTGTAGGAAAGGGGTACCAAGAGGTGGTTAAAGGACTGTCTAATTGCATGTACATGATGCTTAACATGCTAATTGTATCAATATATGGTGACAAGTGACTCTATAGGGTGCAAAGTGACTCTAATATGGTGAAAAGTGACTTACAGGTTGATTAGAGCCAAAATATGGAACAAAATTAACTTGTATGAAAGTGGCATTAATAGGTGGTAAAAGGATATCAAATTGGATGTATATGATGTTAACATGTTAATTGTTGTATTTATGGTGGAACTTATAGGGTGCAAAGTGACTCTAATATGGTGAAAAGTGACTTACATGGTTGATTAGAACCAAAATGTGGACCAAAATTGACTTGCATGAATGTGGCACTAAGAGGTGGTAAAAGGATTTCTAATTGCATGTACATGATGTTAACATGTTAATTGTACCAATATATGATGGCAAGTGACTCTTATAAGGTGCAAAGTGAGTCTAATATGGTGAGAAGTCACTTACATGATTGATTAGAACCAAAATGTGGCCCAAAATTGACTTGTAGGAATGGAGTACCAAGAGGTGGTTAAAGGATGTCTAATTGCATGTACATGATGTTAACATGTTAATTGTATCAATATATGGTGACAAGTGACTCTTATAGGGTGCAAAGTGACTCTAATATGGTGAAAAGTGACTTACATGGTTGATTAGAGCCAAAATAGTGGAACAAAATTAACTTGTATGAAAGTGGCATTAATAGGTGGTAAAAGGATATCAAATTGGATGTATATGATGTTAACATGTTAATTGTTGTATTTATGGTGGAAAGTGACTCTTATAGGGTGCAAAGTGACTCTAATATGGTGAAAAGTGACTTACATGGTTGATTAGAACCAAAATGTGGACCAAAATTGACATGTATGAAAGTGGAACTAAGAGGTGGTAAAAGGATGTCAAATTGGATGTATAATGATGTTAACATGTTAATTATACAAATAGATTGTGGAAAGTGACTCATATAGGGTGCAAAATGACTCTAATATGGTGAAAAGTGACTTACATGGTTAATTAGAACCAAAATGTGGACCAAAATTGACTTGCATGAATGTGGCACTAAGAGGTGGTAAAAGGATTTCTAATTGCATGTACATGATGTTAACATGTTAATTGTACCAATATATGATGGCAAGTGACTCTTATAAGGTGCAAAGTGACTCTAATATGGTGAGAAGTCACTTACATGATTGATTAGAGCCAAAATGTGGCCAAAAATTGACTTGTAGGAAAGGGTATCAAGAGGTGGTTAAAGGATGTCTAATTGCATGTACATGATGTTAACATGTTAATTGTATCCATATATGGTGACAAGTGACTCTTATAGGGTGCAAAGTGACTCTAATATGGTGAAAAGTGACTTACATGGTTGATTAGAGCCAAAATGTGGAACAAAATTAACTTGTATGAAAGTGGCATTAATAGGTGGTAAAAGGATATCAAATTGGATGTATGATGTTAACATGTTAATTGTTGTATTTATGGTGGAAAGTGACTCTTATAGGGTGCAAAGTGACTCTAATATGGTGAAAAGTGACTTACATGGTTGATTAGAACCAAAATGTGGAACAAAATTGACCTGTATGAAAGTGGAACTAAGAGGTGGTAAAAGGATGTCAAATTGGATGTATATGATGTTAACATGTTAATTATACAAATAGATTGTGGAAAGTGACTCATATAGGGTGCAAAATGACTCTAATATGGTGAAAAGTGACTTACATGGTTAATTAGAACCAAAATGTGGACCAAAATTGACTCGCATGAATTTGGCACTAAGAGGTGGTAAAAGGATTTCTAATTGCATGTACATGATGTTAACATGTTAACTGTACCAATATATGATGGCAAGTGACTCTTATAAGGTGCAAAGTGACTCTAATATGGTGAGAAGTCACTTACATGATTGATTAGAGCCAAAATGTGGCCAAAAATTGACTTGTAGGAAAGGGGTACCAAGAGGTGGTTAAAGGATGTCTAATTGCATGTACATGATGTTAACATGTTAATTGTATCAATATATGGTGACAAGTGACTCTTATAGGGTGCAAAGTGACTCTAATATGGTGAAAAGTGACTTACATGGTTGATTAGAGCCAAAATGTGGAACAAAATTAACTTGTATGAAAGTGGCATTAATAGGTGGTAAAAGGATATCAAATTGGATGTATATGATGTTAACATGTTAATTGTTGTATTTATGGTGGAAAGTGACTCTTATAGGGTGCAAAGTGACTCTAAAATGGTGAAAAGTGACTTACATGGTTGATTAGAACCAAAATGTGGAACAAAATTGACCTGTATGAAAGTGGAACTAAGAGGTGGTAAAAGGATGTCAAATTGGATGTATATGATGTTAACATGTTAATTATACAAATAGATTGTGGAAAGTGACTCATATAGGGTGCAAAATGACTCTAATATGGTGAAAAGTGACTTACTATGGTTAATTAGAACCAAAATGTGGACCAAAATTGACTCGGCATGAATGTGGCACTAAGAGGTGGTAAAAGGATTTCTAATTGCATGTACATGATGTAACATGTTTAATTGTACCAATATATGATGGCAAGTGACTCTTATAAGGTGCAAAGTGACTCTAATATGGTGAGAAGTCACTTACATGAATTGATTAGAACCAGAATGTGGCCCAAAAATTGAACTTGTAGGAATGGAGTACCAAGAGGTGGTTAAAGGATTTCTAATTGCATGTACATGATGTTAACATGTTAATTGTATCAATAATTTGTGGCAAGTGACTCTATAGGCGCAAAGTGACTCCAATAGGTTGAAAAAGTGACTTACTGTTGATTAGAGCAAAAATGTGGAACAAAATTAACTTGTATGAAAGTAGCATTAATAGGTGGTAAAAGGATGTCAAATTGGATGTATATGATGTTAACATGTTAATTATACAAATAGATTTGTGGAAAGTGACTCATATAGGTGCAAAATGACTCTAATATGGTGAAAAGTGACTTACATGGTTAATTAGAACCAAAATGTAGACCAAAATTGACTTGTATGAATGTAGCACTAAGAGGTGTAAAGGATTTCTAATTGCATGTACATGATGTTAACATGTTAATTGTACCAATATATGATGGCAAGTGACTCTTATAAGGTGCAAAGTGACTCTAATATGGTGAGAAGTCACTTACATGATTGATTAGAACCAAAATGTGGCCCAAAATTGACTTGTAGGAATGGAGTACCAAGAGGTGGTTAAAGGATATCTAATTGCATGTACATGATGTTAACATGTTAATTGTATCAATAAATTGTGGCAAGTGACTCTTATAGGACGCAAAGTGACTCCAATATGTTGAAAAGTGACTTACATGGTTGATTAGAGCCAAAATGTGGAACAAAATTAACTTGTATGAAAGTAGCATTAATAGGTGGTAAAAGGATGTCAAATTGGATGTATATGATGTTAACATGTTAATTATACAAATAGATTGTGGAAAGTGACTCATATAGGGTGCAAAATGACTCTAATATGGTGAAAAGTGACTTACATGGTTAATTAGAACCAAAATGTAGACCAAAATTGACTTGCATGAATGTGGCACTAAGAGGTGGTAAAAGGATTTCTAATTGCATGTACATGATGTTAACATGTTAATTGTACCAATATTGATGGCAAGTGACTCTTATAAGGTGCAAAGTGACTCTAATATGGTGAGAAGTCACTTACATGATTGATTAGACCAAAATGTGGCCCAAAATTGACTTGTAGGAATGGAGTACCAAGAGGTGGTTAAAGGATGTCTAATTGCATGTACATGATGTTAACATGTTAATTGTATCAATAATTGTGGCAAGTGACTATATAGGACGCAAAGTGACTCTAATATGTGAAAAAGTGACTTACATGGTTGATTAGAGCCAAAATGTGGAACAAAATTAACTTGTATGAAAGTAGCATTAATAGGTGGTAAAAGGATATCAAATTGGATGTATATGATGTTAACATGTTAATTGTTGTATTTATGGTGGAAAGTGACTCTTATAGGGTGCAAAGTGACTCTAATAATGGGAAAAGTGACTTACATGGTTGATTAGAACCAAAATGTGGACCAACAATTGACATGTATGAAAGTGGAAATAAGAGGTGGTAAAAGGATGTCAAAATTGGATGTATATGATGTTAACATGTTAATTATACAAATAGATTGTGGAAAGTGACTCATATATGGGTGCAAAATGACTCTAATATGGTGAAAAGTGACTTACATGGTTAATTAGAACCAAAATGTGGACCAAAATGACTCGGATGAATGTGGCACTAAGAGGTGGTAAAAGGATTTCTAATTGCATGTACATGATGTTAACATGTTAACTGTACCAATATATGATGGCAAGTGACTCTTATAAGGTGCAAAGTGACTCTAATATGGCTGAGAAGTCACTTACATGATTGATTAGAGCCAAAATGTGGCCAAAAATTGACTTGTAGGAAAGGGGTACCAAGAGGTGGTTAAAGGACGTCTAATTGCATGTACATGATGTTAACATGTTAATTGTATCAATATATGGTGACAAGTGACTCTTATAGGGTGCAAAGTGACTCTAATATGGTGAAAAGTGACTTACATGGTTGATTAGAGCCAAAATGTGGAACAAAATTAACTTGTATGAAAGTGGCATTAATAGGTGGTAAAAGGATATCAAATTGGATGTATATGATGTTAACATGTTAATTGTTGTATTTATGGTGGAAAGTGACTCTTATAGGGTGCAAAGTGACTCTAATATGGTGAAAAGTGACTTACATGGTTGATTAGAACCAAAATGTGGAACAAAATTGACCTGTATGAAAGTGGAACTAAGAGGTGGTAAAAGGATGTCAAATTGGATGTATATGATGTTAACATGTTAATTATACAAATAGATTGTGGAAAGTGACTCATATAGGGTGCAAAATGACTCTAATATGGTGAAAAGTGACTTACATGGTTAATTAGAACCAAAATGTGGACCAAAATTGACTCGGATGAATTTGGAACTAAGAGGTGGTAAAAGGACTTCTAATTGCATGTACATGATGTTAACATGTTAATTGTACCAATATATGATGGCAAGTGACTCTTATAAGGTGCAAAGTGACTCTAATATGGTGAGAAGTCACTTACATGATTGATTAGAACCAAAATGTGGCCCAAAATTGACTTGTAGGAATGGAGTACCAAGAGGTGGTTAAAGGATGTCTAATTGCATGTACATGATGTTAACATGTTAATTGTATCAATAAATTGTGGCAAGTGACTCTTATAGGACGCAAAGTGACTCCAATATGTTGAAAAGTGACTTACATGGTTGATTAGAGCCAAAATGTGGAACAAAATTAACTGTATGAAAGTAGCATTAATAGGTGGTAAAAGGATGTCAAATTGGATGTATATGATGTTAACATGTTAATTATACAAATAGATTGTGGAAAGTGACTCATATAGGTGCAAAATGACTCTAATATGGTGAAAAGTGACTTACATGGTTAATTAGAAACAAAATGTAGACCAAAATTGACTTGCATGAATGTGGCACTAAGAGGTGGTAAAAGGATTTCTAATTGCATGTACATGATGTTAACATGTTAATTGTACCAATATATGATGGCAAGTGACTCTTATTAGGTGCAAAGTGACTCTAATATGGTGAGAAGTCACTTACATGATTGATTAGAACCAAATGTGGCCCAAAATTGAATTGTAGGAAAGGAGTACCAAGAGGTGGTTAAAGGATGTCTAACTGCATGTACATGATGTTAACATGTTAATTGTATCAATATATTGTGGCAAGTGACTCTTATAGGGTGCAAAGTGACTCTAATATGGTGAAAAGTGACTTACATGGTTGATTAGAGCCAAAATGTGGAACAAAATTAACTTGTATGAAAGTGGCATTAATAGGTGGTAAAAGGATATCAAATTGGATGTATATGATGTTAACATGTTAATTGTTGTATTTATGGTGGAAAGTGACTCTTATAGGGTGCAAAGTGACTCTAAAATGGTGAAAAGTGACTTACATGGTTGATTAGAACCAAAATGTGGAACAAAATTGACCTGTATGAAAGTGGAACTAAGAGGTGGTAAAAGGATGTCAAATTG
Source organism: Apium graveolens (assembly GCF_009905375.1). Taxonomy (NCBI): domain Eukaryota; kingdom Viridiplantae; phylum Streptophyta; class Magnoliopsida; order Apiales; family Apiaceae; genus Apium; species Apium graveolens. The sequence goes on along the minus strand of NW_027418826.1, from coordinate 11,737 downwards.
GATGTATATGATGTTAACATGTTAATTATACAAATAGATTGTGGAAAGTGACTCATATAGGGTGCAAAATGACTCTAATATGGTTAATTAGAACCAAAATGTGGACCAAAATTGACTCGGATGAATGTGGCACTAAGAGGTGGTAAAAGGATTTCTAATTGCATGTACATGATGTTAACATGTTAACTGTACCAATATATGATGGCAAGTGACTCTTATAAGGTGCAAAGTGACTCTAATATGCTGAGAAGTCACTTACATGATTGATTAGAGCCAAAATGTGGCCAAAAATTGACTTGTAGGAAAGGGGTACCAAGAGGTGGTTAAAGGACGTCTAATTGCATGTACATGATGTTAACATGTTAATTGTATCAATATATGGTGACAAGTGACTCTTATAGGGTGCAAAGTGACTCTAATATGGTGAAAAGTGACTTACATGGTTGATTAGAGCCAAAATGTGGAACAAAATTAACTTGTATGAAAGTGGCATTAATAGGTGGTAAAAGGATATCAAATTGGATGTATATGATGTTAACATGTTAATTGTTGTATTTATGGTGGAAAGTGACTCTTATAGGGTGCAAAGTGACTCTAAATGGTGAAAAGTGACTTACATGGTTGATTAGAACCAAAATGTGGACCAAAATTGACCTGTATGAAAGTGGAACTAAGAGGTGGTAAAAGGATGTCAAATTGGATGTATATGATGTTAACATGTTAATTATACAAATAGATTGTGGAAAGTGACTCATATAGGGTGCAAAATGACTCTAATATGGTGAAAAGTGACTTACATGGTTAATTAGAACCAAAATGTGGACCAAAATTGACTCGGATGAATGTGGCACTAAGAGGTGGTAAAAGGATTTCTAATTGCATGTACATGATGTTAACATGTTAACTTGTACCAATATATGATGGCAAGTGACTCTTATAAGGTGCAAAGTGACTCTAATATGGTGAGAAGTCACTTACATGATTGATTAGAGCCAAAATGTGGCCAAAAATTGACTTGTAGGAAAGGGGTACCAAGAGGTGGTTAAAGGATGTCTAATTGCATGTACATGATGTTAACATGTTAATTGTATCAATATATGGTGACAAGTGACTCTTATAGGGTGCAAAGTGACTCTAATATGGTGAAAAGTGACTTACATGGTTGATTAGAGCCAAAATGTGGAACAAAATTAACTTGTATGAAAGTGGCATTAATAGGTGGTAAAAGGATATCAAATTGGATGTATGATGTTAACATGTTAATTGTTGTATTTATGGTGGAAAGTGACTCTTATAGGGTGCAAAGTGACTCTAATATGGTGAAAAGTGACTTACATGGTTGATTAGAACCAAAATGTGGACCAAAATTGACATGTATGAAAGTGGAACTAAGAGGTGGTAAAAGGATGTCAAATTGGATGTATATGATGTTAACATGTTAATTATACAAATAGATTGTGGAAAGTGACTCATATAGGGTGCAAAATGACTCTAATATGGTGAAAAGTGACTTATATGGTTAATTAGAACTAAAATGTGGACCAAAATTGACTCGGATGAATGTGGCACTAAGAGGTGGTAAAAGGATTTCTAATTGCATGTACATGATGTTAACATGTTAACTGTACCAATATATGATGGCAAGTGACTCTTATAAGGTGCAAAGTGACTCTAATATGCTGAGAAGTCACTTACATGATTGATTAGAGCCAAAATGTGGCCAAAAATTGACTTGTAGGAAAGGGGTACCAAGAGGTGGTTAAAGGACGTCTAATTGCATGTACATGATGTTAACATGTTAATTTTTTCAATATATGGTGACAAGTGACTCTTATAGGGTGCAAAGTGACTCTAATATGGTGAAAAGTGACTTACATGGTTGATTAGAGCCAAAATGTGGAACAAAATTAACTTGTATGAAAGTGGCATTAATAGGTTGTAAAAGGATATCAAATTGGATGTATATGATGTTAACATGTTAATTGTTGTATTTATGGTGGAAAGTGACTCTTATAGGGTGCAAAGTGACTCTAAAATGGTGAAAAGTGACTTACATGGTTGATTAGAACCAAAATGTGGAACAAAATTGACCTGTATGAAAGTGGAACTAAGAGGGGGTAAAAGGATGTCAAATTGGATGTATATGATGTTAACATGTTAATTATACAAATAGATTGTGGAAAGTGACTCATATAGGGTGCAAAATGACTCTAATATGGTGAAAAGTGACTTATATGGTTAATTAGAACTAAAATGTGGACCAAAACTGACTCGCATGAATTTGGCACTAAGAGGTGGTAAAAGGATTTCTAATTGCATGTACATGATGTTAACATGTTAACTGGACCAATATATGATGGCAAGTGACTCTTATAAGGTGCAAAGTGACTCTAATATGGTGAGAAGTCACTTACATGATTGATTAGAGCCAAAATGTGGCCAAAAATTGACTTGTAGGAAAGGGGTACCAAGAGGTGGTGAAAGGACGTCTAATTGCATGTACATGATGTTAACATGTTAATTGTATCAATATATGGTGACAAGTGACTCTTATAGGGTGCAAAGTGATTCTAATATGGTAAAAAGTGACTTACATGGTTGATTAGAGCCAAAATGTGGACCAAAATTGACTTGCATGAATGTGGCACTAAGAGGTGGTAAAAGGATTTCTAATTGCATGTACATGATGTTAAGATGTTAATTGTACCAATATATGATGGCAAGTGACTCTTATAAGGTGCAAAGTGAGTCTAATATGGTGATAAGTCACTTACATGATTGATTAGAACCAAAATGTGGCCCAAAATTGACTTGTTCCCAAGAGGTGGTTAAAGGATGTCTAATTGCATGTACATGATGTTAACATGTTAATTGTATCAATAAATTGTGGCAAGTGACTCATAAAGGACGCAAAGTGACTCCAATATGTTGAAAAGTGACTTACATGGTTGATTAGAGCCAAAATGTGGAACAAAATTAACTTGTATGAAAGTAGCATTAATAGGTGGTAAAAGGATGTCAAATTGGATGTATATGATGTTAACATGTTAATTGTTGTATTTATGGTGGAAAGTGACTCTTATAGGGTGCAAAGTGAATCTAATATGGTGAAAAGTGACTTACATGGTTGATTAGAACCAAAATGTGGACCAAAATTGACATGTATGGAACTAAGAGGTGGTAAAGGATGTCAAATTGGATGTATAAGATGTTAACATGTTAATTATACAAATAGATTGTGGAAAGTGACTCATATAGGGTGCAAAATGACTCTAATATGGTGAAAAGTGACTTACATGGTTAATTAGAACCAAAATGTGGACCAAAATTGACTTGCATGAATGTGGCACTAAGAGGTGGTAAAAGGATTTCTAATTGCATGTACATGATGTTAACATGTTAATTGTACCAATATATGATGGCAAGTGACTCTTATAAGGTGCAAAGTGACTCTAATATGGTGAGAAGTCACTTACATGATTGATTAGAACCAAAATGTGGCCCAAAATTGACTTGTAGGAAAGGAGTACCAAGAGGTAGTTAAAGGATGTCTAATTGCATGTACATGATGTTAACATGTTAATTGTATCAATATATTGTGGCAAGTGACTCTTATAGGACGCAAAGTGACTCTAATATGTTGAAAAGTGACTTACATGGTTGATTAGAGCCAAAATATGGAACAAAATTAACTTGTATGAAAGTGGCATTAATAGGTGGTAAAAGGATATCAAATTGGATGTATGATGTTAACATGTTAATTGTTGTATTTATGGTGGAAAGAGACTCTTATAGGGTGCAAAGTGACTCTAATATGGTGAAAAGTGACCTACATGGTTGATTAGAACCAAAATGTGGACCAAAATTGACATGTATGAAAGTGGAACTAAGAGGTGGTAAAAGGATGTCAAATTGGATGTATAAGATGTTAACATGTTAATTATACAAATAGATTGTGGAAAGTGACTCATATAGGGTGCAAAATGACTCTAATATGGTGAAAAGTGACTTATATGGTTAATTAGAACTAAAATGTGGACCAAAATTGACTCGGATGAATGTGGCACTAAGAGGTGGTAAAAGGATTTCTAATTGCATGTACATGATGTTAACATGTTAACTGGACCAATATATGATGGCAAGTGACTCTTATAAGGTGCAAAGTGACTCTAATATGCTGAGAAGTCACTTAAATGATTGATTAGAGCCAAAATGTGGCCAAAAATTGACTTGTAGGAAAGGGTTACCAAGAGGTGGTTAAAGGACGTCTAATTGCATGTACATGATGTTAACATGTTAATATTTTCAATATATGGGGACAAGTGACTCTTATAGGGTGCAAAGTGACTCTAATATGGTGAAAAGTGACTTACATGGTTGATTAGAGCCAAAATGTGGAACAAAATTAACTTGTATGAAAGTGGCATTAATAGGTGGTAAAAGGATATCAAATTGGATGTATATGATGTTAACATGTTAATTGTTGTATATATGGTGGAAAGTGACTCTTATAGGGTGCAAAGTGACTCTAAAATGGTGAAAAGTGACTAACATGGTTGATTAGAACAAAATGTGGAACAAAATTGACCTGTATGAAAGTGGAAGTAAGAGGTGGTAAAAGGTTATAAAATTGGATGTATATGATGTTAACATGTTAATTATACAAATAGATTGTGGAAAGTGACTCATATAGGGTGCAAAATGACTCTAATATGGTGAAAAGTGACTTACATGGTTAATTAGAACCAAAATGTGGACCAAAATTGACTCGGATGAATTTGGAATTAAGAGGTGGTAAAAGGACTTCTAATTGCATGTACATGATGTTAACATGTTAATTGTACCAATATTGATTAGAGCCAAAATGTGGCCAAAAATTGACTTGTAGGAAAGGTACCAAGAGGTGGTTAAAGGATGTCTAATTGCATGTACATGATGTTAACATGTTAATTTTTTCAATATATTGTGACAAGTGACTCTTATAGGGTGCAAAGTGACTCTAATATGGTGAAAAGTGACTTACATGGTTGATTAGAGCCAAAATGTGGAACAAAATTAACTTGTATGAAAGTGGCATTAATAGGTGGTAAAAGGATATCAAATTGGATGTATATGATGTTAACATGTTAATTATACATATAGATTGTGGAAAGTGACTCATATAGGGTGCAAAATGACTCTAATATGGTGAAAAGTGACTTACATGGTTAATTAGAACCAAAATGTGGACCAAAATTGACTTGCATGAATGTGGCACTAAGAGGTGGTAAAAGGATTTCTAATTGCATGTACATGATGTTAACATGTTAATTGTACCAATATATGATGGCAAGTGACTCTTATAAGGTTTAAAGTGACTCTAATATGGTGAGAAGTCACTTACATGATTGATTAGAACCAAAATGTGGCCCAAAATTGACTTGTTGGAATGGAGTACCAAGAGGTGGTTAAAGGATATCTAATTGCATGTACATGATGTTAACATGTTAATTGTATCAATAAATTGTGGCAAGTGACTCTTATAGGACGCAAAGTGACTCCAATATGTTGAAAAGTGACTTACATGGTTGATTAGAGCCAAAATGTGGAACAAAATTAACTTGTATGAAAGTAGCATTAATAGGTGGTAAAAGGATGTCAAATTGGATGTATATGATGTTAACATGTTAATTATACAAATAGATTGTGGAAAGTGACTCATATAGGTGCAAAATGACTCTAATATGGTGAAAAGTGACTTACATGGTTAATTAGAAACAAAATGTAGACCAAAATTGACTTGCATGAATGTGGCACTAAGAGGTGGTAAAAGGATTTCTAATTGCATGTACATGATGTTAACATGTTAATTGTACCAATATATGATGGCAAGTGACTCTTATTAGGTGCAAAGTGACTCTAATATGGTGAGAAGTCACTTACATGATTGATTAGAACCAAAATGTGGCCCAAAATTGAATTGTAGGAAAGGAGTACCAAGAGGTGGTTAAAGGATGTCTAACTGCATGTACATGATGTTAACATGTTAATTGTATCAATATATTGTGGCAAGTGACTCTTATAGGACGCAAAGTGACTCTAATATGTTGAAAAGTGACTTCATGGTTCATTAGAGCCAAAATGTGGAACAAAATTAACTTGTATGGAAAGTAGCATTAATAGGTGGTAAAAGGATATCAAATTGGATGTATATGATGTTAACATGTTAATTGTTGTATTTATGGTGGAAAGTGACTCTTATAGGGTGCAAGCGACTCTAAAATGGTGAAAAGTGACTTACATGGTTGATTAGAACCAAAATGTGGAAAAAAATTGACCTGTATGAAAGTGGAACTAAGAGGTGGTAAAAGGATATCAAATTGGATGTATATGATGTTAACATGTTAATTATACAAATAGATTGTGGAAAGTGACTCATATAGGGTGCAAAATGACTCTAATATGGTGAAAAGTGACTAGGTTAATTAGAACCAAAATGTGGACCAAAATTGACTCGGATGAATGTGGCACTAAGAGGTGGTAAAAGGATTTCTAATTGCATGTACATGATGTTAACATGTTAACTGTACCAATATATGATGGCAAGTGACTCTTATAAGGTGCAAAGTGACTCTAATATGCTGAGAAGTCACTTACATGATTGATTAGAGCCAAAATGTGGCCAAAAATTGACTTGTAGGAAAGGGGTACCAAGAGGTGGTTAAAGGACGTCTAATTGCATGTACATGATGCTAACATGCTAATTGTATCAATATATGGTGACAAGTGACTCTTATAGGGTGCAAAGTGATTCTAATATGGTGAAAAGTGACTTACATGGTTGATTAGAGCCAAAATATGGAACAAAATTAACTTGTATGAAAGTGGCATTAATAGGTGGTAAAAGGATATCAAATTGGATGTATATGATGTTAACATGTTAATTGTTGTATTTGTGGTGGAAAGTGACTCTTATAGGGTGCAAAGTGACTCTAATATGGCGAAAAGTGACTTACATGGTTGATTAGAACCAAAATGTGGACCAAAATTGAAATGTATGAAAGTGGAACTAAGAGGTGGTAAAAGGATGTCAAATTGGATGTATATGATGTTAACATGTTAATTATACAAATAGATTGTGGAAAGTGCTCATATAGGGTGCAAAATGACTCTAATATGGTGAAAAGTGACTTACATGGTTAATTAGAACCAAAATGTGGACCAAAATTGACTTGCATGAATGTGGCACTAAGAGGTGGTAAAAGGATTTCTAATTGCATGTACATGATGTTAACATGTTAATTGTACCAATATATGATGGCAAGTGACTCTTATAAGGTGCAAAGTGACTCTAATATGGTGAGAAGTCACTTACATGATTGATTAGAACCAAAATGTGGCCCAAAAATTGACTTGTAGGAATGGAGTACCAAGAGGTGGTTAAAGGATGTCTAATTGCATGTACATGATGTTAACATGTTAATTGTATCAATAAATTGTGGCAAGTGACTCTTATAGGACGCAAAGTGACTCCAATATGTTGAAAAGTGACTTACATGGTTGATTAGAGCCAAAATGTGGAACAAAATTAACTTGTATGAAAGTGGAACTAAGAGGTGGTAAAAGGATATCAAATTGGATGTATATGATGTTAACATGTTAATTATACAAATAGATTGTGGAAAGTGACTCATATAGGGTGCAAAATGACTCTAATATGGTGAAAAGTGACTAGGTTAATTAGAACCAAAATGTGGAGCAAAATTAACTCGGATGAATGTGGCACTAAGAGGTGGTAAAAGGATTTCTAATTGCATGTACATAATATTAACATGTTAACTATACCAATATATGATGGCAAGTGACTCTTATAAGGTGCAAAGTGACTCTAATATGCTGAGAAGTCACTAACATGATTGATTAGAGCCAAAATGTGGCCAAAAATTGACTTGTAGGAAAGGGGTACCAAGAGGTGGTTAAAGGACGTCTAATTGCATGTACATGATGCTAACATGCTAATTGTATCAATATATGGTGACAAGTGACTCTTATAGGGTGCAAAGTGATTCTAATATGGTGAAAAGTGACTTACATGGTTGATTAGAGCCAAAATATGGAACAAAATTAACTTGTATGAAAGTGGCATTAATAGGTGGTAAAAGGATATCAAATTGAATGTATATGATGTTAAACATGTTAATTGTTGTATTTGTGGTGGAAAGTGACTCTTATAGGTGCAAAGTGACTCTAATATGGCGAAAAGTGACTTACATGGTTGATTAGAACCAAAATGTGGACCAAAATTGACATGTATGAAAGTGGAACTAAGAGGTGGTAAAAGGATGTCAAATTGGACTGTATATGATGTTAACATGTTAATTATAACAATAGATTGTGGAAAGTGATCATATAGGGTTGCAAAATGACTCTAATATGGGTGAAAGTGACTTACATGGTTAATTAGAACCAAAATGGGACCAAAATTGACGTCGGATGAATTTGGAACTAAGAGGTGGTTTAAAGGATGTCTAATTGCATGTACATGATGTTAAAATGTAATTGTATCAATATATGTGGAAAGTGACTCTTATAGGGTCCAAAAGTGACTCTAATATGGTGAAAAGTGACTTACAGGGTTGATTAGAGCCAAAATGTAGAAACAAATAACTTGTATGAAAGTGGCATATAATAGGTTGGGTAAAAGGATATCAAATTGGATGTATATGATGTTAACATGTTAATTGTTGTATTTATGTGGAAAGTGACTCTTATAGGGTGTGCAAAGTGACTCTAATGGCGAAAAGTGACTTACATGGTTGATTGAACCAAAATGTGGAACTAATTGACCTGTATGAAAGTGGAACTAAGAGGTGGTAAAAGGATGTCAATTGGATGTAATAGATGTTACATTTTAATTATACAATTGATTGTGGAAAGTGACTCATATAAGTGCAAAATGACTCTAATATGTGAAAAGTGACTTACATGGTTAATTAGAACCAAAATGTGGACCAAAATTGACTCGTGAATGTGGCACTAAGAGGTGGTAAAAGGATTTCTAATTGAATGTACATGATGTTAACATGTTTAATTACCAATATATGATGGCAAGTGACTCCTATATGGTGCAAAGTGACTCTAATATGGTGAGAAGTCACTTACATGATTGATTAGAGCCAAAATGTGGCCAAAATTGACTTGTAGGATGGGTACCAAGAGGTGGTTAAAGGATGTCTAATTGCATGTACATGATGCTAACATGTTAATTGTATCAATATATGGTGTAAATGACTCTTATAGGGTGCAAAGTGACTCTAATATGGTGAAAAGTGACTTACATGGTCAATTAGAACCAAAATGTGGACCAAAATTACTCAGATGAATGTGGCACTAAGAGGTGGTAAAAGGATTCTAATTGCATGTACATGATGTTAACATGTTAATTGTACCAATATTGATGGCAAGTGACTCTTATAAGGTGCAAAGTGACTGTAATATGGTGAGAAGTCACTTACATGATTGATAGAGCCAAAATGTGGCCCAAATTGACTTGTAGAAAGGGGTACCAAGAGGTAGGTGGTAAAGGATGTCTAATTGCATGTACATGATGTTAACAGTTAATTGTATCAATATAGGTGACAAGTGACTCTTATAGGGTGTAAAGTGACTCTAATATGGTGAAAAGTGACTTACAAGGTTGATTAGAGCCAAAATGTAGAACAAAATTACTTGTATGAAAGTGGCATTAATAGTTGGTAAAAGGATATCAATTGGATGTATATGAGGTTAAATGTTAATTGTTTATTTATGTGAAGTGACTCTTATAGGGTGCAAAGTTACTCTAATATGGTGAAAAGTGACCTTACATAGTTGATTCGAACCAAAATGTGGAACGAATTGACCTGTATGAAAGTGGAACTAAGAGGTGGTAAAAGGATGTCAAATTGGATGTATAAGATGTTAACATGTTAATTATACAAATAGTTGGAAAGTGACTCATATAGGTGCAAATAATCTAATATGGTGAAAAGTGACTTACATGGTTAATTAGAACCAAAGTGGACCAAAATTGACTCGGATGAATGTGGCCTAAGAGGTGGTAAAAGATTTCTAATTGCACTGTACGTTAACATGTTAAATTGTACCAATATATGATGGCAAGTGACTCTTATAAGGTGCAAAGTGACTCTAATATGGTAGAAGTCACTTACATGATTGATTAGAGCCAAAATGTGGCCCAAAATTGACTTGTAGGAAAGGGGTACCAAGAGGTGGTTAAAGGATGTCTAATTGCATGTACATGATGTTAACATGTTAATTGTATCAATATATGGTGTAAGTGACTCTTATAGGGTGCAAAGTGACTCTAATATGGTGAAAAGTGACTTACATGGTTGATTAGAGCCAAAATGTAGAACAAAATTAACTTGTATGAAAGTGGCATTAATAGGTGGTAAATGGATGTCAAATTGGATGTATAAGATGTAACAGTGAAATATACAAATAAATTGTGGAAAGTGACTCATATAAGGTGCAAAATGACTCTAATATGGTGAAAAGTGACTTACATGGTTAATTAGAACCAAAATGTGGACCAAAATAGACTCAGATGAATGTGGCACTAAGAGGTGGTAAAAGGATTTCTAATTGAATGTACATGATGTTAACATGTTAATTGTACCATGGCAAGTGACTCCTATAAGGTGCAAAGTGACTCTAATATGTGAGAAGTCACTTACATGATTGATTAGAGCCAAAATGTGGCCAAAAATTGACTTGTAGGAAAGGGTACAAGAGGTGGTTAAAGGATTGTAATTCCTGTACATGATGTTAAAATGTTAATTGTATCAATATATGGTGGAAAGTGACTCTTAGGGTGCAAAGTGACTCTAATATGGTGAAAAGTGACTTACATGGTTGATTAGAGCCAAAATGTAGAACAAAATTAACTTGTATGAAAGTGGCATTAATAGTGGTAAAAGGATGTCAAATTGGATGTATAAGATGTTAACATGTTAATTATACAAATAGATTGGAAACTGACTCATATATGGTGCAAAATGCCTCTAATATTGTGAAAAGTGACTTACATGGTTAATAGAACCAAAATGTGGACCAAAATTGACTCGGATGAATGTGGCACTAAGAGGTGGTAAAAGGATTCTGATTGAATGTACATGATGTTAACATGTTAATTGTACCAATATATGATGGCAAGTGACTCCTATAAGGTGCAAAGTGACTCGAATATGGTGAAAGTCACTTACATGATTGATTAGAGCCAAAATGTGGCCAAAAGACTTGTAGGGAAGGGGTACCAAGAGGTGGTAAAGGATGTCTAATTGCATGTACATGATGTTAAATGTTAATTGTATCAATATATGTGGAAAGTGACTCTTATAGGGTCAAAGTGACTCTAATATGGTGAAAAGTGACTTACATGGTTGATTAGAGCCAAAATGTAGAACACAAAATTAACTTGTATGAAAGTGGCATTAATAGGTGGTAAAAGGATATCAAATTGGATGTATATGATGTTAACATGTTAATTGTTGTATTTATGGTGGAAAGTGACTCTTATAGGGTGCAAAGTGACTCTAATATGGCGAGAAGTGACTTACATGGTTGATTAGAACCAAAATGTGGACATAATTGATCTGTATGAAGTGGAACTAAGAGGTGGTAAAAGGATGTCAAAATTGGATGTATAAGATGTTAACATTTTAATTATACAAATTGATTGTGGAAAGTGACTCAT
>NW_027418825.1:0-29176 GCF_009905375.1 Apium graveolens | reverse complement strand
TGTTAATTGGTACCAATATATGTGGCAAGTCACTCTTATAGGTGCAAAAGTGACTCTAATATGGTGAAAGTGACTTACATGGTTGATTAGAGCCAAAATGGGAACAAAATTGACTTGTAGGAAAGGGGTACAAGAGGTGGTAAAGGATGTCAAATTGGATGTATATGATGTTAACATGTTAATTATACAAATATATGTGGAAAGTGACTCTATAGGGTGCAAAATGACTCTAATATGGTGAAAAGTGACTTACATGGTTAATTAGAACCAAAATGGACCAAAATTGATGTGAATGTGGCACTAAGAGGTGGTAAAAGGATTTCAATTGCATGTACATGATGTTAACATGTTAATTGTACCAATTATGATGGAAGTGACTCTTATAAGGTGCAAAGTGACTCTAATATGGTGAAAGTCACTTACATGATTGATTAACCAAAATGTGGCCAAATTGACTTGTAGGAAAGGGTACAAGAGGTGGTTAAAGGATGTCTAATTGCATGTACATGATGTTAACATGTTAATTGTATCAATATATGGTGACAAGTGACTCTTATAGGGTGCAAATGACTCTAAATGGTGAAAAGTGACTTACATGGTTGATTAGAGCCAAAATGTGGAACAAAATTAACTTGTATGAAGTGGCATTAATAGGTGGTAAAAGGATATCAAATTGGATGTATATGATGTTAACATGTTAATTGTTGTATGTATGGTGAAAGTGACTCTTATAGGGTGCAAAGTGACTCTAATATGGTGAAAAGTGACTTACATGGGTGATTAGAACCAAAATGTGGAACAAAATTGACCTGTATAAAGTGGAACTAAGAGGTGGTAAAAGGATGTCAAATTGGATGTATATGATGTTAACATGTTAATTATACAAATAGATTGTGGAAAGTGACTCATATAGGGTGCAAAATGACTCTAATATGGTGAAAAGGACTTACATGGTTAATTAGAACCAAAATGTGGACCAAAATTGACTTGTATGAATGTGGCACTAAGAGGTGGTAAAAGGATTTCTAATTGCATGTACATGAGTTAACATGTTAATTGTACCAATATGATGGCAAGTGACTCTTATAAGGTGCAAAGTGACTCTAATATGGTGAGAAGTCACTTACATGATTGATTAGAGCCAAAATGGCCCAAAATTGACTTGTAGGAAAGGGTACCAAGAGGTGGTTAAAGGATGTCTAATTGCATGTACATGATGTTATCATGTTAATTGTATCAATATATGGTGACAAGTGACTCTTATAGGGTGCAAATGACTCTAATATGGTGAAAAGTGACTTACATGGTTGATTAGAGCCAAAATGTGGAACAAAATTAACTTGTATGAAAGTGGCATTAATAGGTGGTAAAAGGATATCAAATTGGATGTATATGATGTTAACATGTTAATTGTTGTATGTATGGTGGAAAGTGACTCTTATAGGGTGCAAAGTGACTCTAATATGGTGAAAAGTGACTTACATGGTTGATTAGAACCAAAATGTGGAACAAAATTGACCTGTATGAAATTGGAACTAAGAGGTGGTAAAAGGATGTCAAATTGGATGTATATGATGTTAACATGTTAATTATAAAATAGATTGTGGAAAGTGACTCATATAGGGTGCAAAATGACTCTAATATGGTGAAAAGTGACTTACATGGTTAATTAGAACCAAAATGTGGACCAAAATTGACTTGTATGAATGTGGCACTAAGAGGTGGTAAAAGGATTTCTAATTGCATGTACATGATGTTAACATGTTAATTGTACCAATATATGATGGCAAGTGACTCTTATAAGGTGCAAAGTGACTCTAATATGGTGAGAAGTCACTTACATGATTGATTAGAGCCAAAATGTGGCCCAAAATTGACTTGTAGGAAAGGGGTACCAAGATGTGGTTAAAGGATGTCTAATTGCATGTACATGATGTTAAAGTCTTAATTGTATCAATATGTGGTGACAAGTGACTCTTATAGGGTGCAAATGACTCTAATATGGTGAAAAGTGACTTACATGGTTTATTAGAGCCAAAATGTGGAACAAAATTAACTTATATGAAAGTGGGATTAATAGGTGGTAAAAGGATATCAAATTGGATGTATATGATGTTTACATGTTAATTGTTGTATGTATGGTGGAAAGTGACTCTTATAGGTGCAAAGTGACTCTAATATGGTGAAAAGTGACTTACATGGTTGATTAGAACCAAAATGTGGAACAAAATTGACCTGTATGAAAGTGGAACTAAGAGGTTAAAAGGATGTCAAATTGGATGTATATGATGTTAACATGTTAATTATACAATAGATTGTGGAAAGTGACCATATAGGGTGCAAATGACTCTAATATGGTGAAAAGTGACTTACATGGTTAATTAGAACCAAAATGGACCAAAATTGACTTGTATGAATGTGGCACTAAGAGGTGGTAAAAGGATTTCTAATTGCATGTACATGATGTTAACATGTTAATTGTACCAATATATGATGGCAAGTCACTCTTATAAGGTGCAAAGTGACTCTAATATGGTGAGAAGTCACTTACATGATTGATTAGAGCCAAAATGTGGCCCAAAATTGACTTGTAGGAAAGGGGTACCAAGAGGTGGTTAAAGGATGTCTAATTGCATGTACATGATGTTACATGTTAATTGTATCAATATATGGTGACAAGTGACTCTTATAGGGTGCAAATGACTCTAATATGGTGAAAAGTGACTTACATGGTTGATTAGAGCCAAAATGGAACAAAATTAACTTGTATGAAAGTGGCATTAATAGGTGGTAAAAGGATATCAAATTGGATGTATATGATGTTAACATGTTAATTGTTGTATGTATGGTGGAAAGTGACTCTTATAGGTGCAAAGTGACTCTAATATGGTGAAAAGTGACTTACATGGTTGATTAGAACCAAAATGTGGAACAAAATTGACCTGTATGAAATTGGAACTAAGAGGTGGTAAAAGGATGTCAAATTGGATGTATATGATGTTAACATGTAATTATACAAATAGATTGTGGAAAGTGACCATATAGGGTGCAAAATGACTCTAATATGGTGAAAAGTGACTTACATGGTTAATTAGAACCAAAATGTGGACCAAAATTGACTTGTATGAATGTGGCACTAAGAGTGGTAAAAGGATTTCTAATTGCATGTACATGATGTTAACATGTTAATTGTACCAATATATGATGGCAAGTACTCTTATAAGGTGCAAAGTGACTCTAATTGGTGAGAAGTCACTTACATGATTGATTAAGGCCAAAATGTGGCCCAAAATTGACTTGTATGGACAAGGGTTACCAAGAGTGGTTAAAGGATGTCTAATTGCATGTACCATGATGTTATCATGTTAATTGTATCAATATATGGTGACAAGTGACTCTTATAGGGTGCAAAATGACTCTAATATGGTGAAAAGTGACTTAACATGGTTTGATTAGAGCCAAAATGTGGACAAAAATTAACTTGTATGAAAGTGGCATTAATAGGTGGTAAAAGGATATCAAATGGATGTATATGATGTAACAGTAATTGTTGTATGTATGGTGGAAAGTGACTCTATAGAGTGCAAAGTGACTCATTATATTGGTGAAAGGACTTACATGGTTGATTAGAACCAAATGTGGAACAAAATTGACTTGTATGAAATTGGAAACTAAGAGGTGGTAAAAGGATGTCAAATTGGATGGTATATGATGTTAACATGTTAATTATACAAATAGATTGTGGAAAGTGGACTCATATAGGGTGCAAATGACTCCTAATATGGTGAAAAGTGACTTACATGGTTAATTAGAACCAAAATGTGGACAAAATTGACTTGTATGAATGGGCACTAAGAGGTGGGTAAAAGGAATTTCTAATTGCATGTACATGATGTTAACATGTTAATTGTACCAATTATATGATGGCAAGTCACTCTTATAAGGTTGCAAGGTGACTCTAATATGGTGAGAAGTCACTTACATGATTGATTAGAGCCAATTGTGGCCCAAAATTGACTTGTAGGAAAGGGGTACCAAGAGGTGGTTAAAGGATGTCTAATTGCATGTACATGATGTTATCTTGTTAATTGTATCAATATATGGTGACAAGTGACTCTTATAGGGTGCAAAATGACTCTAATATGGTGAAAAGTGTCTTACATGGTTGATTAGAGCCAAAATGTGGAACAAAAATTAACTTGTATGAAAGTGGCATTAATAGGTGGTAAAAGGATATCAAATTGGATGTATATGATGTTACCATGTTAATTGTTGTATGTATGGTGGAAAGTGACTCTTATAGAGTGCAAAGTGACTCTAATATGGTGAAAAGTGACTTAGCATGGTTGGTTAGAACCAAAATGTGGAACAAAATTGACCTGTATGAAAGTGGAACTAAGAGGTGGTAAAAGGATGTCAAATTGGATGTATATGATGTTAACATGTTAATTATACAAATAGATTGTGGAAAGTGACTCATATAGGGTGCACAATGACCCTAATATGGTGAAAAAGTGACTTACATGGTTAATTAGAACCAAAATGTGCACCAAAATTGACTTGTATGAATGTGGCACTAAGAGGTGGTAAAAGGATTTCTAATTGCCATGTACATGATGTTACATGTTAATTGTACCAATATATGATGGCAAGTCACTCTTATAAGGTGCAAAGGTGACTCTAATATGGTGAGAAGTCACTTACATGATTGATTAGAGCCAAATTGTGGCCCAAAATTGACTTGTAGGAAAGGGGTACCAAGAGGTTGGTTAAAGGATGTCTAATTGCATGTACATGATGTTATCATGTTAATTGTATCAATATATGGTGACAAGTGACTCTTATAGGGTGCAAAATGACTCTAATATGGTGAAAAGTGACTTACATGGTTGATTAGAGCCAAAATATGGAACAAAATTAACTTGTATGAAAGTGGCATTAATAGGTGGTAAAAGGATATCAAATTGGATGTATATGATGTTACATGTTAATTGTTGTATGTATGGTGGAAAGTGACTCTTATAGAGTGCAAAAGTGACTCTAATATGGTGAAAAGTGACTTGCATGGTTGATTAGAACCAAAATGTGGAACAAATTGACCTGTATGAAAGTGGAACTAAGAGGTGGTAAAAGGATGTCAAATTGGATGTATATGATGTTAACATGTTAATTATACAAATAGATTGTGGAAAGTGACTCCATATAGGGTGCACAATGACCTCTAATATGGTGAAAAAGTGACTTACATGGTTAATTAGAACCAAAATGTGGACCAAAATTGACTTGTATGAATGTGGCACTAAGAGGTGGTAAAAAGGATTTCTAATTGCATGTACATGATGTTAACATGTTAATTGTACCAATATATGATGGCAAGTCACTCTTATAAGGTGCAAAGTGACTCTAATATGGTGAGAAGTCACTTACATGATTGATTAGAGCCAAAATGTGGCCCAAATTGACTTGTAGGAAAGGGGTACCAAGAGGTGGTTAAAGGATGTCTAATTGCATGTACATGATGTTATCATGTTAATTGTATCAATATATGGTGACAAGTGACTCTTATAGGGTGCAAAATGACTCTAATATGGTGAAAAGTGACTACATGGTTGATTAGAGCCAAAATGTGGAACAAAATTAACTTGTATGAAAGTGGCATTAATAGGTGGTAAAAGGATATCAATTGGATGTATATGATGTTACCATGTAATTGTTGTATTTATGGTGGAAAGTGACTCTTATAGAGTGCAAAGTGACTCTAATATGGTGAAAGTGACTTCATGGTTGATTAGAACCAAAATGTGGAACAAAATTGACATGTATGAAAGTGGAAACTAAGAGGTGGAAAAGGATGTCAAATTGATGTATCTGATGTTAACCATGTTAATTATACAAATAGATTGTGGAAACTGACCCCTCTAGGTGCACAATGACCCTAAGATGGTGAAAAGTGACTTACATGGTTAATTAGAACCAAAATGTGGACTAAATTGACTTGTATGAATGTGGCATTAATAGGTGGTAAAAGAGTATCAATCTGGATGTATATGATGTTACATGTTTAATTGTCTATGTATGGTGCAAAGTGACTCTTATAGAGTGCAAAGTGACTCATATATGGTGAAAAGTGACTTACATGGATTGATTAGAACCAAAATGTGCGAACAAAATTGATCTGTATGAAAGTGGAACGAAAGAGGGTGTAAAGGAGTCAAATTGGATGTATATGATGTTAACATGTTAATTATACAAATAGATTGTGGAAAGTGGACTCATATAGGGTGCAAAATGACTCTACTATGGTGAAAAGAGACTTACATGGTTAATTAGACCAAATGTGGACCAAAAATTGACTTGTATGAATGTGGCACTAAGAGGGGTAAAAGGATTTCTAATTGCATGTACATGATGTTAACATGTTAATTGTACCAATATATGATGGCAAGTTACTCTTATAGGTGCAAACTGACTCTAATATGGTGAGAAGTCACTTACATGATTGATTATAGCCAAAATGATGGCCCAAAAATTGACTTGTAGGAAAAGCGGGGTACCAAGAGGTGGTTAAAGGATGGTCTAATTGCATGTACATGATGTTATCATGTTAATTGTATCAATATATGGTGACAAGTGACTCTTATAGGGTGCAAAATGACTCTAATATGGTGAAAAGTGACTTACATGGTTGATTAGAGCCAAAATGTGGAACAAAATTAACTTGTATGAAAGTGGCATTAATAGGTGGTAAAAGGATATCAAATTGGATGTATATGATGTTAACATGTTAATTGTTGTATGTATGGTGGAAAGTGACTCTTATAGAGTGCAAAGTGACTCATATATGGTGAAAAGTGACTTACATGGTTGATTAGAACCAAAATGTGGAACAAAATTGATCTGTATGAAAGTGGAACTAAGAGGTGGTAAAAGGATGTCAAATTGGATGTATATGATGTTAACATGTTAATTATACAAATAGATTGTGGAAAATGACTCATATAGGGTGCAAAATGACTCTAATATGGTGAAAAGTGACTTACATGGTTAATTAGAACCAAAATGTGGACCAAAATTGACTTGTATGAATGTGGCACTAAGAGGTGGTAAAAGGATTTCTAATTGCATGTACATGATGTTAACATGTTAATTGTACCAATATATGATGGCAAGTCACTCTTATAAGGTGCCACAGTGACTCTAATATGGTGAGAAGTCACTTACATGATTGATTAGAGCCAAAATGTGGCCCAAAATTGACTTGTAGGAAGAGGGGTACCAAGAGGTGGTTAAAGGATGTCTAATTGCATGTACATGATGTTATCATGTTAATTGTATCAATATATGGTGACAAGTGACTCTTATAGGGTGCAAAATGACTCTAATATGGTGAAAAGTGACTTACATGGTTGATTAGAGCCAAATATGGAACAAAATTAACTTGTATGAAAGTGGTATTAATAGGTGGTAAAAGGATATCAAATTGGATGTATATGATGTTACCATGTTAATTGTTGTATGTATGGTGGAAAGTGACTCTTATAGAGTGCAAAGTGACTCTAATATGGTGAAAAGTGACTTACATGGTTGGATTAGAAGCAAAATGTGGAACAAAATTGACCTGTATGAAAGTGGAACTAAGCGGTGGTAAAAGGATGTCAAATTGGATGTATATGATGTTAACATGTTAATTATACAAATAGATTGTGGAAAGTGACTCATATAGGGTGCAAAATGACTCCTAATATGGGTGAAAATGACTTACATGGTTAATTAGAACCAAAATGTGGACCAAAATTGACTTGTATGAATGTGGCACTAAGAGGTGGTAAAAGGATTTCTAATTGCATGTACATGATGTTAACATGTTAATTGTACCAATATATGATGGCAAGTCACTCTTATAAGGTGCAAGGTGACTCTAATATGGTGAGAAGTCACTTACATGATTGATTAGAGCCAAATTGTGGCCCAAAATTGACTTGTAGGAAAGGGGTACCAAGAGGTGGTTAAAGGATGTCTAATTGCATGTACATGATGTTATCATGTTAATTGTATCAATATATGGTGACAGTGACTCTTATAGGGTGCAAAATGACTCTAATATGGTGAAAAGTGACTTACATGGTTGATTAGAGCCAAAATATGGAACAAAATTAACTTGTATGAAAGTGGCATTAATAGGTGGTAAAAGGATATCAAATTGGATGTATATGATGTTCCATGTTAATTGTTGTATGTATGGTGGAAAGTGACTCTTATAGAGTGCAAAGTGACTCTAATATGGTGAAAAGTGACTTGCATGGTTGATTAGAATCAAAATGTGGAACAAAATTGACCTGTATGAAATTGGAACTAAGAGGTGGTAAAAGGATGTCAAATTGGATGTATATGATAGTTAACATGTTAATTATACAAATAGATTGTGGAAAGTGACCCATATAGGGTGCACAATGACCCTAATATGGTGAAAAGTGACTTACATGGTTAATTAGAACCAAAATGTGGACCAAAATTGACTTGTATGAATGTGGCACTAAGAGGTGGTAAAAGGATTTCTAATTGCATGTACATGATGTTAACATGTTAATTGTACCAATATATGATGGCAAGTCACTCTTATAAGGTGCAAAGTGACTCTAATATGGTGAGAAGTCACTTACATGATTGATTAGAGCCAAAATGTGGCCCAAAATTGACTTGTAGGAAAGGGGTACCAAGAGGTGGTTAAAGGATGTCTAATTGCATGTACATGATGTTATCATGTTAATTGTATCAATATATGGTGACAAGTGACTCTTATAGGGTGCAAAATGACTCTAATATGGTGAAAAGTGACTTACATGGTTGATTAGAGCCAAAATGTGGAACAAAATTAACTTGTATGAAAGTGGCATTAATAGGTGGTAAAAGGATATCAAATTGGATGTATATGATGTTAACATGTTAATTGTTGTATTTATGGTGGAAAGTGACTCTTATAGAGTGCAAAGTGACTCTAATATGGTGAAAAGTGACTTACATGGTTGATTAGAACCAAAATGTGGAACAAAATTGACATGTATGAAAGTGGAACTAAGAGGTGGTAAAAGGATGTCAAATTGGATGTATATGATGTTAACATGTTAATTATACAAATAGATTGTGGAAACTGACCCATATAGGGTGCACAATGACCCTAATATGGTGAAAAGTGACTTACATGGTTAATTAGAACCAAAATGTGGACTAGAATTGACTTGTATGAATGTGGCATTAATAGGTGGTAAAAGGATATCAAATTGGATGTATATGATGTTAACATGTTAATTGTTGTATGTATGGTGCAAAGTGACTCTTATAGAGTGCAAAGTGACTCATATATGGTGAAAAGTGACTTACATGGTTGATTAGAACCAAAATGTGGAACAAAATTGATCTGTATGAAAGTGGAACTAAGAGGTGGTAAAAGGATGTCAAATTGGATGTATATGATGTTAACATGTTAATTATACAAATAGATTGTGGAAAGTGACTCATATAGGGTGCAAAATGACTCTAATATGGTGAAAAGTGACTTACATGGTTAATTAGAACCAAAATGTGGACCAAAATTGACTTGTATGAATGTGGCACTAAGAGGTGGTAAAAGGATTTCTAATTGCATGTACATGATGTTAACATGTTAATTGTACCAATATATGATGGCAAGTCACTCTTATAAGGTGCAAGGTGACTCTAATATGGTGAGAAGTCACTTACATGATTGATTAGAGCCAAATTGTGGCCCAAAATTGACTTGTAGGAAAGGGGTACCAAGAGGTGGTTAAAGGATGTCTAATTGCATGTACATGATGTTATCATGTTAATTGTATCAATATATGGTGACAAGTGACTCTTATAGGGTGCAAAATGACTCTAATATGGTGAAAAGTGACTTACATGGTTGATTAGAGCCAAAATATGGAACAAAATTAACTTGTATGAAAGTGGCATTAATAGGTGGTAAAAGGATATCAAATTGGATGTATATGATGTTAACATGTTAATTGTTGTATGTATGGTGGAAAGTGACTCTTATAGAGTGCAAAGTGACTCATATATGGTGAAAAGTGACTTACATGGTTGATTAGAACCAAAATGTGGAACAAAATTGATCTGTATGAAAGTGGAACTAAGAGGTGGTAAAAGGATGTCAAATTGGATGTATATGATGTTAACATGTTAATTATACAAATAGATTGTGGAAAGTGACTCATATAGGGTGCAAAATGACTCTAATATGGTGAAAAGTGACTTACATGGTTAATTAGAACCAAAATGTGGACCAAAATTGACTTGTATGAATGTGGCACTAAGAGGTGGTAAAAGGATTTCTAATTGCATGTACATGATGTTAACATGTTAATTGTACCAATATATGATGGCAAGTCACTCTTATAAGGTGCAAGGTGACTCTAATATGGTGAGAAGTCACTTACATGATTGATTAGAGCCAAATTGTGGCCCAAAATTGACTTGTAGGAAAGGGGTACCAAGAGGTGGTTAAAGGATGTCTAATTGCATGTACATGATGTTATCATGTTAATTGTATCAATATATGGTGACAAGTGACTCTTATAGGGTGCAAAATGACTCTAATATGGTGAAAAGTGACTTACATGGTTGATTAGAGCCAAAATATGGAACAAAATTAACTTGTATGAAAGTGGCATTAATAGGTGGTAAAAGGATATCAAATTGGATGTATATGATGTTACCATGTTAATTGTTGTATGTATGGTGGAAAGTGACTCTTATAGAGTGCAAAGTGACTCTAATATGGTGAAAAGTGACTTGCATGGTTGATTAGAATCAAAATGTGGAACAAAATTGACCTGTATGAAAGTGGAACTAAGAGGTGGTAAAAGGATGTCAAATTGGATGTATATGATGTTAACATGTTAATTATACAAATAGATTGTGGAAAGTGACCCATATAGGGTGCACAATGACCCTAATATGGTGAAAAGTGACTTACATGGTTAATTAGAACCAAAATGTGGCACCAAAATTGACTTGTATGAATGTGGCACTAAGAGGTGGTAAAAGGATTTCTAATTGCATGTACATGATGTTAACATGTTAATTGTACCAATATATGATGGCAAGTCACTCTTATAAGGTGCAAAGGTGACTCTAATATGGTGAGAAGTCACTTACATGATTGATTAGAGCCAAATTGTGGCCCAAAATTGACTTGTAGGAAAGGGGTACCAAGAGGTGGTTAAAGGATGTCTAATTGCATGTACATGATGTTATCATGTTAATTGTATCAATATATGGTGACAAGTGACTCTTATAGGGTGCAAAATGACTCTAATATGGTGAAAAGTGACTTACATGGTTGATTAGAGCCAAAATATGGAACAAAATTAACTTGTATGAAAGTGGCATTAATAGGTGGTAAAAGGATATCAAATTGGATGTATATGATGTTACCATGTTAATTGTTGTATGTATGGTGGAAAGTGACTCTTATAGAGTGCAAAGTGACTCTAATATGGTGAAAAGTGACTTGCATGGTTGAGTTAGAACCAAATGTGGAACAAAATTGACCTGTATGAAAGTGGAACTAAGAGGTGGTAAAAGGATGTCAAATTGGATGTATATGATATTAACATGTTAATTATACAAATAGATTGTGGAAAGTGACCCATATAGGGTGCACAATGACCCTAATATGGTGAAAAGTAACTTACATGGTTAATTAGAACCAAAATGTGCACCAAAATTGACTTGTATGAATGTGGCACTAAGAGGTGGTAAAAGGATTTCTAATTGCATGTACATGATGTTAACATGTTAATTGTACCAATATATGATGGCAAGTCACTCTTATAAGGTGCAAAGTGACTCTAATATGGTGAGAAGTCACTTACATGATTGATTAGAGCCAAAATGTGGCCCAAAATTGACTTGTAGGAAAGGGGTACCAAGAGGTGGTTAAAGGATGTCTAATTGCATGTACATGATGTTATCATGTTAATTGTATCAATATATGGTGACAAGTGACTCTTATAGGGTGCAAAATGACTCTAATATGGTGAAAAGTGACTTACATGGTTGATTAGAGCCAAAATGTGGAACAAAATTAACTTGTATGAAAGTGGCATTAATAGGTGGTAAAAGGATATCAAATTGGATGTATATGATGTTAACATGTTAATTGTTGTATTTATGGTGGAAAGTGACTCTTTATAGAGTGCAAAGTGACTCTAATATGGTGAAAAGTGACTTACATGGTTGATTAGAACCAAAATGTGGAACAAAATTGACATGTATGAAAGTGGAACTAAGAGGTGGTAAAGGATGTCAAATTGGATGTATATGATGTTAACATGTTAATTATACAAATAGATTGTGGAAACTGACCCATATAGGGTGCACATGACCCTAATATGGTGAAAAGTGACTTACATGGTTAATTAGAACCAAATGTGGACTAGAATTGACTTGTATGAATGTGGCATTAATAGGTGGTAAAAGGATATCAAATTGGATGTATATGATGTTAACATGTTAATGTTGTATGTATGGTGCAAAGTGACTCTTATAGAGTGCAAAGTGACTCATATATGGTGAAAGTGACTTACATGGTTGATTAGAACCAAAATGTGGAACAAAATTGATCTGTATGAAAGTGGAACTAAGAGGTGGTAAAAGGATGTCAAATTGGATGTATATGATGTTAACATGTTAATTATACAAATAGATTGTGGAAAGTGACTCATATAGGGTGCAAAATGACTCTAATATGGTGAAAAGTGACTTACATGGTTAATTAGAACCAAAATGTGGACCAAAATTGACTTGTATGAATGTGGCACTAAGAGGTGGTAAAAGGATTTCTAATTGCATGTACATGATGTTAACATGTTAATTGTACCAATATATGATGGCAAGTCACTCTTATAAGGTGCAAAGTGACTCTAATATGGTGAGAAGTCACTTACATGATTGATTAGAGCCAAATGTGGCCCAAAATTGACTTGTAGGAAAGGGGTACCAAGAGGTGGTTAAAGGATGTCTAATTGCATGTACATGATGTTATCATGTTAATTGTATCAATATATGGTGACAAGTGACTCTTATAGGGTGCAAAATGACTCTAATATGGTGAAAAGTGACTTACATGGTTGATTAGAGCCAAAATATGGAACAAAATTAACTTGTATGAAAGTGGCATTAATAGGTGGTAAAAGGATATCAAATTGGATGTATATGATGTTAACATGTTAATTGTTGTATGTATGGTGGAAAGTGACTCTTATAGAGTGCAAAGTGACTCATATATGGTGAAAAGTGACTTACATGGTTGATTAGAACCAAAATGTGGAACAAAATTGATCTGTATGAAAGTGGAACTAAGAGGTGGTAAAAGGATGTCAAATTGGATGTATATGATGTTAACATGTTAATTATACAAATAGATTGTGGAAAGTGACTCATATAGGGTGCAAAATGACTCTAATATGGTGAAAAGTGACTTACATGGTTAATTAGAACCAAAATGTGGACCAAAATTGACTTGTATGAATGTGGCACTAAGAGGTGGTAAAAGGATTTCTAATTGCATGTACATGATGTTAACATGTTAATTGTACCAATATATGATGGCAAGTCACTCTTATAAGGTGCAAGTGACTCTAATATGGTGAGAAGTCACTTACATGATTGATTAGAGCCAAAATGTGGCCCAAAATTGACTTGTAGGAAAGGGGTACCAAGAGGTGGTTAAAGGATGTCTAATTGCATGTACATGATGTTATCATGTTAATTGTATCAATATATGGTGACAAGTGACTCTTATAGGGTGCAAAATGACTCTAATATGGTGAAAAGTGACTTACATGGTTGATTAGAGCCAAAATATGGAACAAAATTAACTTGTATGAAAGTGGCATTAATAGGTGGTAAAAGGATATCAAATTGGATGTATATGATGTTACCATGTTAATTGTTGTATGTATGGTGGAAAGTGACTCTTATAGAGTGCAAAGTGACTCTAATATGGTGAAAAGTGACTTGCATGGTTGGTTAGAACCAAAATGTGGAACAAAATTGACCTGTATGAAAGTGGAACTAAGAGGTGGTAAAAGGATGTCAAATTGGATGTATATGATGTTAACATGTTAATTATACAAATAGATTGTGGAAAGTGACCCATATAGGGTGCACAATGACCCTAATATGGTGAAAAGTGACTTACATGGTTAATTAGAACCAAAATGTGCACCAAAATTGACTTGTATGAATGTGGCACTAAGAGGTGGTAAAAGGATTTCTAATTGCATGTACATGATGTTAACATGTTAATTGTACTAATATATGATGGCAAGTCACTCTTATAAGGTGCAAGGTGACTCTAATATGGTGAGAAGTCACTTACATGATTGATTAGAGCCAAATTGTGGCCCCAAAATTGACTTGTAGGAAAGGGGTACCAAGAGGTGGTTAAAGGATGTCTAATTGCATGTACATGATGTTATCATGTTAATTGTATCAATATATGGTGACAAGTGACTCTTATAGGGTGCAAAATGACTCTAATATGGTGAAAAGTGACTTACATGGTTGATTAGAGCCAAAATATGGAACAAAATTACTTGTATGAAAGTGGCATAATAGGTGGTAAAAGGATATCAAATTGGATGTATATGATGTTACCATGTTAATTGTTGTATGTATGGTGGAAAGTGACTCTTATAGAGTGCAAAGTGACTCTAATATGGTGAAAAGTGACTTACATGGTTGATTAGAATCAAAATGTGGAACAAAATTGACCTGTATGAAATTGGAACTAAGAGGTGGTAAAAGGATGTCAAATTGGATGTATATGATGTTAACATGTTAATTATACAAATAGATTATGGAAAGTGACCCATATAGGGTGCACAATGACCATAATATGGTGAAAAGTGACTTACATGGTTAATTAGAACCAAAATGTGGACCAAAATTGACTTGTATGAATGTGGCACTAAGATAGTAAAAGGATTTCTAATTGCATGTACATGATGTTAACATGTTAATTGTACCAATATATGATGGCAAGTCACTCTTATAAGGTGCAAACTGACTCTAATATGGTGAGAAGTCACTTACATGATTGATTATAGCCAAAATGTGGCCCAAAATTGACTTGTAGGAAAGGGGTACCAAGAGGTGGTTAAAGGATGTCTAATTGCATGTACATGATGTTATCATGTTAATTGTATCAATATATGGTGACAAGTGACTCTTATAGGGTGCAAAATGACTCTAATATGGTGAAAAGTGACTTACATGGTTGATTAGAGCCAAAATGTGGAACAAAATTAACTTGTATGAAAGTGGCATTAATAGGTGGTAAAAGGATATCAAATTGGATGTATATGATGTTAACATGTTAATTGTTGTATGTATGGTGGAAAGTGACTCTTATAGGGTGCAAAGTGACTCTAATATGGTGAAAAGTGACTTACATGGTTGATTAGAACCAAAATGTGGAACAAAATTGACCTGTATGAAATTGGAACTAAGAGGTGGTAAAAGGATGTCAAATTGGATGTATATGATGTTAACATGTTAATTATACAAATAGATTGTGGAAAGTGACTCATATAGGGTGCAAAATGACTCTAATATGGTGAAAAGTGACTTACATGGTTAATTAGAACCAAAATGTGGACCAAAATTGACTTGTATGAATGTGGCACTAAGAGGTGGTAAAAGGATTTCTAATTGCATGTACATGATGTTAACATGTTAATTGTACCAATATATGATGGCAAGTCACTCTTATAAGGTGCAAAGTGACTCTAATATGGTGAGAAGTCACTTACATGATTGATTAGAGCCAAATTGTGGCCCAAAATTGACTTGTAGGAAAGGGGTACCAAGAGGTGGTTAAAGGATGTCTAATTGCATGTACATGATGTTATCATGTTAATTGTATCAATATATGGTGACAAGTGACTCTTATAGGGTGCAAAATGACTCTAATATGGTGAAAAGTGACTTACATGGTTGATTAGAGCCAAAATGTGGAACAAAATTAACTTGTATGAAAGTGGCATTAATAGGTGGTAAAAGGATATCAAATTGGATGTATATGATGTTAACATGTTAATTGTTGTATGTATGGTGGAAAGTGACTCTTATAGAGTGCAAAGTGACTCTAATATGGTGAAAAGTGACTTACATGGTTGATTAGAACCAAAATGTGGAACAAAATTGACCTGTATGAAAGTGGAACTAAGAGGTGGTAAAAGGATGTCAAATTGGATGTATATGATGTTAACATGTTAATTATACAAATAGATTGTGGAAAGTGACTCATATAGGGTGCAAAATGACTCTAATATGGTGAAAAGTGACTTACATGGTTAATTAGAACCAAAATGTGGACCAAAATTGACTTGTATGAATGTGGCACTAAGAGGTGGTAAAAGGATTTCTAATTGCATGTACATGATGTTAACATGTTAATTGTACCAATATATGATGGCAAGTCACTCTTATAAGGTGCAAGGTGACTCTAATATGGTGAGAAGTCACTTACATGATTGATTAGAGCCAAATTGTGGCCCAAAATTGACTTGTAGGAAAGGGGTACCAAGAGGTGGTTAAAGGATGTCTAATTGCATGTACATGATGTTATCATGTTAATTGTATCAATATATGGTGACAAGTGACTCTTATAGGGTGCAAAATGACTCTAATATGGTGAAAAGTGACTTACATGGTTGATTAGAGCCAAAATATGGAACAAAATTAACTTGTATGAAAGTGGTATTAATAGGTGGTAAAAGGATATCAAATTTGATGTATATGATGTTACCATGTTAATTGTTGTATGTATGGTGGAAAGTGACTCTTATAGAGTGCAAAGTGACTCTAATATGGTGAAAAGTGACTTGCATGGTTGGTTAGAAGCAAAATGTGGAACAAAATTGACCTGTATGAAAGTGAAACTTTGGTAAAAGGATGTCAAATTGGATGTATATGATGTTAACATGTTAATTATACAAATAGATTGTGGAAAGTGACCCATATAGGGTGCACAATGACCCTAATATGGTGAAAAGTGACTTACATGGTTAATTAGAACCAAAATGTGCACCAAAATTGACTTGTATGAATGTGGCACTAAGAGGTGGTAAAAGGATTTCTAATTGCATGTACATGATGTTAACATGTTAATGTACCAATATATGATGGCAAGTCACTCTTATAAGGTGCAAGTGACTCTAATATGGTGAGAAGTCACTTACATGATTGATTAGAGCCAAAATGTGGCCCAAAATTGACTTGTAGGAAATGGGGTACCAAGAGGTGGTTAAAGGATGTCCTAATTGCCATGTACATGAATGTTATCATGTTAATTGTATCAATATATGGTGACAAGTGACTCTTATAGGGTGCAAAATGACTCTAATATGGTGAAAGTGACTTACATGGTTGATTAGAGCCAAATGTGGAACAAAATTAACTTGTATGAAAGTGTATTAATAGGGGGGTAAAAGGATATCAATTGGATGTATATGATGTTAACATGTTAATTGTTGTATTATGGTGGAAAGTGCCTCTTATAGAGTGCAAAGTGACTCTAATATGGTGAAAAGTGATCTTACATGGTGGATTAGAACCAAAATGTGGAAACAAAATTGACAGTATGAAAGTGAACTAAGAGGTGGTAAAAGGATGTCAAATTGGATTATATGATGTTAACATGTAATTATACAAATAGATTGTGGAAACTTGACCCATATAGGGTGCACAATGACCCTAATATGGTGAAAAGTGACCTACCTGGTTGATTAGAGCCAAAATATGGAACAAAATTTAACTTGTATGAAAGTGGCATTAATAGGTGGTAAAAGGATATCAAATTGGATGTTATGATGTGTACCATGTTAATTGTTGTATGTATGGTGGAAAGTGACTCTTAGAGTGCAAAGTGACTCTACTATGGTGAAAAGGACTTACATGGTGATAGAATCAAAATGTGGAACAAAATTGACCTGTATGAAATTGGAACTAGATGGTGGTAAAGGATGTCAAATTGGAATGTATATGATGTTAACATGTTAATTATACAAATAGATTATGGAAAGTGACCCATATAGGGTGCACAATGACCATAATATGGTGAAAGTGACTTACATGGTTAATTAGAACCAAAATGTGGACCAAAATTGACTTGTATGAATGTGGCACTAAGAGGTGTAAAAGGATTTCTAATTGCATGTACATGATGTTAACATGTTAATTGTACCATATATGATGGCAAGTCACTCTTATAAGGTGCAAGGTGACTCTAATATGGTGAGAAGTCACTTACATGATTGATTAGAGCCAAATTGTGGCCCAAAATTGACTTGTAGGAAAGGGGTACCAAGAGGTGGTTAAAGGATGTCTAATTGCATGTACATGATGTTATCATGTTAATTGTATCAATATATGGTGACAAGTGACTCTTATAGGGTGCAAAATGACTCTAATATGGTGAAAAGTGACTTACATGGTTGATTAGAGCCAAAATATGGAACAAAATTAACTTGTATGAAAGTGGTATTAATAGGTGGTAAAAGGATATCAAATTTGATGTATATGATGTTACCATGTTAATTGTTGTATGTATGGTGGAAAGTGA
The DNA here is from genome assembly GCF_009905375.1 of Apium graveolens. Classification (NCBI taxonomy): domain Eukaryota; kingdom Viridiplantae; phylum Streptophyta; class Magnoliopsida; order Apiales; family Apiaceae; genus Apium; species Apium graveolens. The sequence goes on along the minus strand of NW_027418825.1, from coordinate 10,521 downwards.
CTCTTATAGAGTGCAAAGTGACTCTAATATGGTGAAAAGTGACTTACATGGTTGATTAGAAGCAAAATGTGGAACAAAATTGACCTGTATGAAAGTGGAACTATGGTAAAAGGATGTCAAATTGGATGTATATGATGTTAACATGTTAATTATACAAATAGATTGTGGAAAGTGACCCATATAGGGTGCACAATGACCCTAATATGGTGAAAAGTGACTTACATGGTTAATTAGAACCAAAATGTGGACCAAAATTGACTTGTATGAATGTGGCACTAAGAGGTGGTAAAAGGATTTCTAATTGCATGTACATGATGTTAACATGTTAATTGTACCAATATATGATGGCAAGTCACTCTTATAAGGTGCAAGGGTGACTCTAATATGGTGAGAAGTCACTTACATGATTGATTATAGCCAAATTGTGGCCCAAAATTGACTTGTAGGAAAGGGGTACCAAGAGGTGGTTAAAGGATGTCTAATTGCATGTACATGATGTTATCATGTTAATTGTATCAATATATGGTGACAAGTGACTCTTATAGGGTGCAAAATGACTCTAATATGGTGAAAAGTGACTTACATGGTTGATTAGAGCCAAAATATGGAACAAAATTAACTTGTATGAAAGTGGCATTAATAGGTGGTAAAAGGATATCAAATTGGATGTATATGATGTTACCATGTTAATTGTTGTATGTATGGTGGAAAGTGACTCTTATAGAGTGCAAAGTGACTCTAATATGGTGAAAAGTGACTTGCATGGTTGGTTAGAACCAAAATGTGGAACAAAATTGACCTGTATGAAAGTGGAACTAAGAGGTGGTAAAAGGATGTCAAATTGGATGTATATGATATTAACATGTTAATTATACAAATAGATTGTGGAAAGTGACCCATATAGGGTGCACAATGACCCTAATATGGTGAAAAGTACTTACATGGTTAATTAGAACCAAAATGTGCACCAAAATTGACTTGTATGAATGTGGCACTAAGAGGTGGTAAAAGGATTTCTAATTGCATGTACATGATGTTAACATGTTAATTGTACCAATATATGATGGCAAGTCACTCTTATAAGGTGCAAAGTGACTCTAATATGGTGAGAAGTCACTTACATGATTGATTAGAGCCAAATGTGGCCCAAAATTGACTTGTAGGAAAGGGGGTACCAAGAGGTGGTTAAAGGATGTCTAATTGCATGTACATGATGTTATCATGTTAATTGTATCAATATATGGTGACAAGTGACTCTTATAGGGTGCAAAATGACTCTAATATGGTGAAAAGTGACTTACATGGTTGATTAGAGCCAAAATGTGGAACAAAATTAACTTGTATGAAAGTGGCATTAATAGGTGGTAAAAGGATATCAAATTGGATGTATATGATGTAACATGTTAATTGTTGTATTTATGGTGGAAAGTGACTCTTATAGAGTGCAAAGTGACTCTAATATGGTGAAAAGTGACTTACATGGTTGATTAGAACCAAAATGTGGAACAAAATTGACATGTATGAAAGTGGAACTAAGAGGTGGTAAAAGGATGTCAAATTGGATGTATATGATGTTAACATGTTAATTATACAAATAGATTGTGGAAACTGACCCATATAGGGTGCACAATGACCCTAATATGGTGAAAAGTGACTTACATGGTTAATTAGAACCAAAATGTGGACTAGAATTGACTTGTATGAATGTGGCATTAATAGGTGGTAAAAGGATATCAAATTGGATGTATATGATGTTAACATGTTAATTGTTGTATGTATGGTGCAAAGTGACTCTTATAGAGTGCAAAGTGACTCATATATGGTGAAAAGTGACTTACATGGTTGATTAGAACCAAAATGTGGAACAAAATTGATCTGTATGAAAGTGGAACTAAGAGGTGGTAAAAGGATGTCAAATTGGATTGTATATGATGTTAACATGGTTAATTATACAAATAGATTGTGGAAAGTGACTCATATAGGGTGCAAATGACTCTAATATGGTGAAAAGAGACTTACATGGTTAATTAGACCCAAAATGTGGACCAAAATTGACTTGTATGAATGTGGCACTAGAGGTGGTAAAAGGATTTCTAATTGCATGTACATGATGTTAACATGTTAATTGTACCAATATATGATGGCAGTCACTCTTATAAGGTGCAAAGTGACTCTATATGGTGAGAAGTCACTTACATGATTGATTAGAGCCAAATTGTGGCCCAAAATTGACTTGTAGGAAAGGGGTACCAAGAGGTGGTTAAAGGATGTCTAATTGCATGTACATGATGTTATCATGTTAATTGTATCAATATTATGGTGACAAGTGACTCTTATAGGGTGCAAAATGACTCTAATATGGTGAAAAGTGACTTACATGGTTGATTAGAGCCAAAATAGTGGAACAAAATTAACTTGTATGAAAGTTGGCATTAATAGGTGGTAAAGGATATCAATTGGATGTATATGATGTTAACATGTTAATTGTTGTATGTATGGTGGAAAGTGACTCTTATAGAGTGCAAAGTGACTCTAATATGGTGAAAAGTGACTTACATGGTTGATTAGAACCAAAATGTGGAACAAAATTGACTCTGTATGAAAGTGGAACTAAGAGGTGGTAAAAGGATGTCAAATTGGATGTATATGATGTTAACATGTTAATTATACAATAGATTGTGGAAAGTGACTCATATAGGGTGCAAATGACTCTAATATGGTGAAAAGTGACTTACATGGTTAATTAGAACCAAAATGTGGACCAAAATTGACTTGTATGAATGTGGCACTAAGAGTGGTAAAAGGATTTCTAATTGCATGTACATGATGTTAACATGTTAATTGTACCAATATATGATGGCAAGTCACTCTTATAAGGTGCAAGGTGACTCTAATATGGTGAGAAGTCACTTACATGATTGATTAGAGCCAAATGTGGCCCAAAATTGACTTGTAGGAAAGGGGTACCAAGAGGTGGTTAAAGGATGTCTAATTGCATGTACATGATGTTATCATGTTAATTGTCTCAATATATGGTGACAAGTGACTCTTTATAGGGTGCAAAATGACTCTAATATGGTGAAAAGTGACTTACATGGTTGATTAGAGCCCAAAATAGTGGAACAAAATTAACTTGTATGAAAGTGGTCATTAATAGGTGGTAAAAGGATATCAAATTTGATGTATATGATGTTAACCATGTTAATTGTTGTATGTATGGTGGAAAGTGACTCTTATAGAGTGCAAAGTGACTCTAATATGGTGAAAAGTGACTTACATGGTTGGTTAGAAGCCAAAATGTGGAACAAAATTGACCTGTATGAAAGTTGGAACTAAGAAGGTGGTAAAAGGATGTCAAATTGGATGTATATGATGTTAACATGTTAATTATACAAATAGATTGTGGAAAGTGACCCATATAGGGTGCACAATGACCCTAATATGGTGAAAAGTGACTTACATGGTTAATTAGAACCAAATGTGGACCAAAATTGACTTGTATGAATGTGGCACTAAGAGGTGGTAAAAGGATTTCTAATTGCATGTACATGATGTTAACATGTTAATTGTACTAATATATGATGGCAAGTCACTCTTATAAGGTGCAAGGTGACTCTAATATGGTGAGAAGTCACTTACATGATTGATAGAGCCAAATTGTGGCCCAAAATTGACTTGTAGGAAAGGGGTACCAAGAGGTGGTTAAAGGATGTCTAATTGCATGTACATGATGTTATCATGTTAATTGTATCAATATATGGTGACAAGTGACTCTTATAGGGTGCAAAATGACTCTAATATGGTGAAAAGTGACTTACATGGTTGATTAGAGCCAAAATGGAACAAAATTAACTTGTATGAAAGTGGCATTAATAGGTGGTAAAGGATATCAAATTGGATGTCTATGATGTTACCATGTTACTTGTTGTATGTATGGTGGAAAGTGACTCTTATAGAGTGCAAAGTGACTCTAATATGGTGAAAAGTGACTTACATGGTTGATTAGAACCAAAATGTGGAACAAAATTGACCTGTATGAAATGGAACTAAGAGGTGGTAAAAGGATGTCAAATTGGATGTATATGATGTTACCATGTTAATTATACAAATAGATTGTGGAAAAGTGACTCATAAGGGTGCAAAATGACTCTAATATGGTGAAAAGTGACTTACATGGTAATTAGAACCCAAAATGTGGACCAAAATTGACTTGTATGACTGTGGCACTAAGAGGTGGTAAAAGGATTTTCTAATGCAGGTACATGATGTTACATGTTAATTGTACAATATATGATGGCAAGTCACTCTTATAAGGTGCCAAGGTGACTCTAATATGGTGAGAAGTCACCTACACTGATGATTAGAGCCAACTTGTGGCCCAAAATTGACTTGTAGGAAGGGGTACCAAGAGGTGGTTAAAGGATGTCTAATTGCATGTACATGATTGTTCTCATGTTAATTGTATCAAATTGGTGACAAGTGACTCTTATAGGGTGCAAAATGACTCTAATATGGTGAAAGTGACTTACATGGTTGATTAGAGCCAAAATATGGAACAAAATTAACTTGTATGAAAGTGGCATTAATAGGTGGTAAAGGATATCAAATTGGATGTATATGATGTTACCATGTTAATTGTGTATGTATGGTGGAAAGTGACTCTTATAGAGTGCAAAGTGACTCTAATATGGTGAAAAGTGACTTACATGGTTGATTAGAACCAAAATGTGGAACAAAATGACCTGTATGAAAGTGGAACTAAGAGGTGGTAAAAGGATGTCAAATTGGATGTATATGATGTTAACATGTTAATTATACAAATAGATTGTGGAAAGTGACCCATATAGGGTGCACAATGACCCTAATATGGTGAAAAGTGAACTTACATGGTTAATTAGAACCAAAATGTGGACCAAAATTGACTTGTATGAATGTGGCACTAAGAGGTGGTAAAAGGATTTCTAATTGCATGTACATGATGTTAACATGTTAATTGTACCAATATATGATGGCAAGTCACTCTTATAAGGTGCAAAGTGACTCTAATATGGTGAGAAGTCACTTACATGATTGATTAGAGCCAAATGTGGCCCAAAATTGACTTGTAGGAAAGGGGTACAAGAGGTGGTTAAAGGATGTCTAATTGCATGTACATGATGTTATCATGTTAATTGTATCAATATATGGTGACAAGTGACTCTTATAGGGTGCAAAATGACTAATATGGTGAAAAGTGACTTACATGGTTGATTAGAGCCCAAATGTGGAACAAAATTAACTTGTATGAAGTGGCATTAATAGGTGGTAAAAGGATATCAAATTGGATGTATATGATGTTAACATGTTAATTGTTGTATGTATGGTGGAAAGTGACTCTTATAGAGTGCAAAGTGACTCTATATGGTGAAAAGTGACTTACATGGTTGATTAGAACCAAAATGTGGAACAAATTGACCTGTATGAAAGTGGAACTAAGAGGTGGTAAAAGGATGTCAAATTGGATGTATATGATGTTAACATGTTAATTTATACAAATAGATTGTGGAAAGTGACCATATAGGGTGCAAAATGACTCTAATATGGTGAAAGGACCTTACATGGTTAATTAGAACCAAAATGTGGACCAAAATTGACTTGTATGAATGTGGCACTAAGAGGTGGTAAAAGGATTTCTAATTGCATGTACATGATGTTAACATGTTAATTGTACCAATATATGATGGCAAGTCACTCTTATAAGGTGCAAAGGTGACTCTAATATGGTGAGAAGTCCCTTACATGATTGATTAGAGCCAAATTGGGCCCAAAATTGACTTGTAGGAAAGGGGTACCAAGAGGTGGTTAAAGGATGTCTAATTGCATGTACATGATGTTATCATGTTAATTGTATCAATATATGGTGACAAGTGACTCTTATAGGTTGCAAAATGACTCTAATATGGTGAAAAGTGACTTACATGGTTGATTAGAGCCAAAATGTGGAACAAAATTAACTTGTATGAAAGTGGCATTAATAGGTGGTAAAAGGATATCAAATTGGATGTATATGATGTTACATGTTAATTGTTGTATGTATGGTGGAAGTGACTCTTATAGAGTGCAAAGTGACTCATATATGGTGAAAAGTGACTTACATGGTTGATTAGAACCAAATGTGGAACAAAATGACCTGTATGGAAATTGGAACTAAGAGGTGGTTAAAAGGATGTCAAATTGGATGTATATGATGTTAACATGTTAATTATACAAATAGATTGTGGAAAGTGACCCATATAGGGTGCACAATGACTCCTAATATGGTGAAAAGTACGTACATGGTTAATTAGAACCAAAATGTGGACCAAATTGACTTGTATGAATGTGGCACTAAAGAGTGGTAAAAGGATTTCTAATTGCATGTACATGATGTTACATGTTAATTGTACCAATATATGATGGCAAGTCACTCTTATAAGGTGCAAAGGTGACTCTAATATGGTGAGAAGTCATCTTACATGATTGATTAGAGCCAAAATGTGGCCCAAACTGACTTGTAGGGAAAGGGGGTACCAAGAGGTGTTAAAGGCTGTCTAATTGCCTGTACATGATGTTATCATGTTAATTGTATCAATATATGGTGACAAGTGACTCTTATAGGGTTGCAAAATGAATCTAATATGGTGAAAAGTGACTTACATGGTTGATTAGAGCCAAATTGGAACAAAATTAACTTGTATGGAATAGTGGCATTAATAGGTGGTAAAAAGGATATCAAATTGGATGTATCTGATGTTAACATGTTAATTGTTGTATGTATGGTGGAAAGTGACTCTTATAGGTGCAAAGTGACTCTAATATGGTGAAAAGTGACTTACATGGTTGATTAGAACCAAAATGTGGAACAAAATTGACCTGTATGAAATGGAACTAAGAGGTGGTAAAAGGATGTCAAATTGGATGTATATGATGTTAACATGTTAATTATACAAATAGATTGTGGAAAGTGACTCATATAGGGTGCAAAATGACTCTAATATGGTGAAAAGTGACTTACATGGTTAATTAGAACCCAAATGTGGACCAAAATTTACTTGTATGAATGTGGCACTAAGAGGTGGTAAAAGGATTTCTAATTGCATGTACATGATGTTAACATGTTAATTGTACCAATATATGATGGCAAGTACTCTTATAAGGTGCAAAGTGACTCTAATATGGTGAGAAGTCACTTACATGATTGATTAGAGCCAAAATGTGGACCAAAATTGACTTGTAGGAAAGGGGTATGAAGAGGTGGTTAAAGGATGTCTAATTGCATGTACATGATGTTAACATGTTAATTGTATCAATATATGGTGACAAGTGACTCTTATAGGGTGCAAATGACTCTAATATGGTGAAAAGTGACTTACATGGTTGATTAGAGCCAAAATGTGGAACAAAATTAACTTGTATGAAAGTGGCATTAATAGGTGGTAAAAGGATATCAAATTGGATGTATATGATGTTAACATGTTAATTGTTGTATGTATGGTGGAAAGTGACTCTTATAGGTGCAAAGTGACTCTAATGGTGAAAAGTGACTTACATGGTTGATTAGAACCAAAATGTGGAACAAAATTGACCTGTATGAAAGTGGAACTAAGAGGTGGTAAAAGGATGTCAAATTGGATGTATATGATGTTAACATGTTAATTATACAAATAGATTGTGGAAAGTGACCATATAGGGTGCAAATGACTCTAATATGGTGAAAAGTGACTTACATGGTTAATTAGAACCAAAATGTGGACCAAAATTGACTTGTATGAATGTGGCACTAAGAGGTGGTAAAAGGATTTCTAATTGCATGTACATGATGTTAACATGTTAATTGTACCAATATATGGCAAGTGACTCTTATAAGGTGCAAAGTGACTCTAATATGGTGAGAAGTCACTTACATGATTGATTAGAGCCAAAATGTGGCCCAAAATTGACTTGTAGGAAAGGGGTACCAAGAGGTGGTTAAAGGATGTCTAATTGCATGTACATGATGTTAACATGTTAATTGTATCAATATATGGTGACAAGTGACTCTTATAGGGTGCAAAGTGACTCTAATATGGTGAAAAGTGACTTACATGGTTGATTAGAGCCAAAATGTGGAACAAAATTAACTTGTATGAAAGTGGCATTAATAGGTGGTAAAAGGATATCAAATTGGATGTATATGATGTTAACATGTTAATTGTTGTATTATGGTGGAAAGTGACTCTTATAGGGTGCAAAGTGACTCTAATGGTGAAAAGTGACTTACATGGTTGATTAGAACCAAAATGTGGAACAAAATTGACCTGTATGAAAGTGGAACTAAGAGGTGGTAAAAGGATGTCAAATTGGATGTATATGATGTTAACATGTTAATTATACAATAGATTGTGGAAAGTGACTCATATAAGGTGCAAAATGACTCTAATATGGTGAAAAGTGACTTACATGGTTAATTAGAACCAAAATGTGGACCAAAATTTACTTGTATGAATGTGGCACTAAGCGGTGGTAAAAGGATTTCTAATTGCATGTACGTGATGTTAACATGTTAATTGTACCAATATATGGCAAGTGACTCTTATAAGGTGCAAAGTGACTCTAATATGGTGAGAAGTCACTTACATGATTGATTAGAGCCAAAATGTGGCCCAAAATTGACTTGTAGGAAAGGGGTACCAAGAGGTGGTTAAAGGATGTCTAATTGCATGTACATGATGTTAACATGTTAATTGTATCAATATATGGTGACAAGTGACTCTTATAGGGTGCAAAGTGACTCTAATATGGTGAAAAGTGACTTACATGGTTGATTAGAGCCAAAATGTGGAACAAAATTAACTTGTATGAAAGTGGCATTAATAGGTAGTAAAAGGATATCAAATTGAATGTATATGATGTTAACATGTTAATTGTTGTATTATGGTGGAAAGTGACTCTTATAGGGTGCAAAGTGACTCTAATATGGTGAAAAGTGACTTACATGGTTGATTAGAACCAAAATGTGGAACAAATTGACCTGTATGAAAGTGGAACTAAGATGGTAAAAGGATGTCAAATTGGATGTATATGATGTTAACATGTTAATTATACAAATAGATTGTGGAAAGTGACTCATATAGGGTGCAAATGACTCTAATATGGTGAAAAGTGACTTACATGGTTAATTAGAACCAAAATGTGGACCAAAATTGACTTGATGAATGTGGCACTAAGAGGTGGTAAAAGGATTTCTAATTGCATGTACATGATGTTAACATGTTAATTGTATATGATGGCAAGTGACTCTTATAAGGTGCAAAGTGACTCTAATATGGTGAGAAAATCACTTACATGATTGATTAGAGCCAAAATGTGGCCCAAAATTGACTGTAGGAAAGGGACCAAGAGGTGGTTAAAGGATGTCAATTGCATGTACATGATGTTAACATGTTAATTATCAAATATGGTGAAAGTGACTCTATAGGGTGCAAAATGACTCTAATATGGTGAAAAGTGACTTACATGGTTAGAGCCAAAATGTGGAACAAAATTACTTGTATGAAAGTGGCATTAAGGTGGTAAAAGGATCAAATTGGATGTATATGATGTTAACATGTTAATTGTTATATGGTGGAAAGTGACTCTTATAAGGTGCAAAGTGACTCTAATATGGTGAAATGACTTACATGGTTGATTAGAACCAAAATGAACCAAAATTGACTGTATGAAAGGGAACTAAGAGGTGGTAAAAGGATGTCAATTGGATGTATATGATGTTAACATGTTAATTTACAATATTGTGGAAAGTGACTCATATAGGGTGCAAAATGACTCTAATATGGTGAAAAGTGACTTACATGGTTATTAGAACCAAAATGTGGACAAAATTGACTTGTATGAAGTGGCACTAATAGGTGGTAAAAGGATATCAATTGGATGTACATGATGTTAACATGTTAATTGTTGTATGTATGGTGGAAAGTGACTCTTATAGGTGCAAAGTGACTCTAATATGGTGAAAAGACTTACATGATTGATTAGAGCCAAAATGTGGAACAAATTGACTGTATGAAAGGACTAAGAGGTGGTAAAAGGATGTCAAATTGCATGTATATGATGTTAACATGTTAATTATCAAATATGTGGAAAGTGACTCTATAGGGTGCAAATGACTCTAATATGGTGAAAAGTGACTTACATGGTTATTAGAACCAAAATGTGGACCAAAATTGACTTGTATGAAGTGGCACTAAGAGGTGGTAAAAGGATTTCTAATTGCATGTACATGATGTTAACATGTTAATTGTACCAATATATGATGGCAAGTCACTCTTATAAGGTGCAAGTGACTCTAATATGAGAAGTCACTTACATGATTGATTAGAGCCAAATTGTGGCCCCAAATTGACTTGTAGGAAAGGGGTACCAAGAGGTGGTTAAAGGAGTCTAATTGCATGTAATGATGTTATCATGTTAATTGTATTCAATATATGGTGACAAGTGACTCTTATAGAGTGCAAAATGACTCTA
>NW_027418824.1:0-29243 GCF_009905375.1 Apium graveolens | reverse complement strand
ACCTCTTGGTACCACATTCCTACAAGTTAATTTTGGGCCACATTTTTGGCTAAGCCATCATGTCGTGACTTCTCACTATATTAGAGTCACTTTGCACCTTATAAGAGTCACTTGCCATCATATATTGGTAAAATAAACTGTTAACATCATGTACATAAATTAGAAATCCTTTTCCACCTCTTAGTGCCCATTCATCAGTCTATTTTGTTCCACATTTTGGTTCTAATTAACCCATGATAAATCACTTTTCACCATATTAGAGTCACTTTGCACCTATAAGAGTCACTTCCGCCATATATATAACAATTAACATGTTAACATCATATACAACCAATTTGACATCCTTTTACCACCTATTAATGGCTACTTTCATACAAGTTAATTTTGTTCTACATTTTAGCTCTAATCAACCATGTAAGTCTTTTTTCTACATATTAGAGTCACTTTGCATCCTATAAGAGTCCTTCCACCATATATTGATACCAATTAACATGTTAATCATGTACATGCAATTAGACATCCTTTAACCACTCTTGGTACCTTTCGTACAAGTCAATTTTTGGCCACATTTTGGTCTCTAATCAATCATGTAAGTGACTTCTCACCATATTAGAGTCACTTTGCACCTTATAAGAGTCACTTGCCATCATATATTAGTAGAATTAACATGTTCACATCATACATGCAATTTGATATCCTTTTAACCACCTATTAATGCCACTTTCAAACAAGTAATTTTGTCCACATTTTGGCTCTAATCAACCATTTAAGTCACTCTTCACCATATTAGAGTCACTTTGCACCCTATAAGATCAGTTGTCACCATATATTGATACAATTAACATGTTAACATCATGTACATGCAATTAGACATCCTTTAACCACCTCTTGGTACCCATTTCCTACAGTTTTTTGGGCCACATTTTGGCTCTAATCAATCATGTAAGTGACTTCTCACTATTTAGTCACTTTTGTCACCTTATAAGAGGTCACTTGCCATCATATATTGGTACAATTAACATGTTAACATCATGTACATGCAATTAGAATCCTTTTACCACCTCTTAGTGCCACATTCATACAAGTCAATTTTGGTCCACAATTTTGGTTCTAATTAACCATGTAAGTCACTTTTCACCATATTGGAGTCATTTTGCACCATAATATTTACTTTCCATAATCTATTTGTATAATTAACATGTTCACATCATATACATCCAATTTGATATCCTTTTACCACCTCTTAGTTCCACTTTCATACAGGTCTTTTGTTCCACAGTTTTGGTTTAATCAACCATGTAAGTCACTTTTCACCATATTAGAGTCACTTTGCGCCTATAAGAGTCACTTTCCACCATACATACAACAATTAACATGTTAACATTATATACATCCAATTTGACATCCTTTTACCACCTATTAATGTCACTTTCATACAAGTTAATTTGTTCTACATTTTGGCTCTAATCAACCATGTAAGTCAATTTTCACCATATTTAGTCACTTTGCACCCCTATAAGAGTCACTTTCACCATATATGATTACAATTAACATGTTACATCATGTACATGCAATTAGACATCCTTTAACCACCTCTTGGTACCCCTTTCCTACAAGTTAATTTTCGGACCAACATTTTGGCTCTTATCAATCATATAAGTGACTTCTCACCATATTAGAGTCACTTTGCACCTTATAAGAGTCACTTCCATCATATATTGGTAAATTAACATGTTCACATCATAAACATGCAATTTGATATCCTTCCACCTCCTATTATGCCTTCAAACAAGTTAATTTTGTTCCAAATTTTGGCTCTAATCAAACCATTTAAGTCCTCTTAACCATATTAGAGTCACTTTGCATCATATAAGAGTCAGTTTGTCACCATATATTGATACATATAACATGTTACATCATGTACATGCAATTAGACATCCTTTAACCACCTCTTGGTACCCCTTTCCTACAGTTAATTTTGGCCACATTTTGGCTCTAATCAATCATGTAAGTGACTTCTCACCTATATAGAGTCACTTGCACCTTATAAGAGTCACTGCCATCATATATTGGTACAATTAACATGTTAACATCATATACATGCATTAGAAATCCTTTACACCTCTTAGTGCTACATTCATACAAAGTCAATTTTAGTCCACATTTTGGTTCTAATTAACCATGTAAAGTCACTTTTCACCATATTAGAGTCATTTTGCACCCTATATATTCACTTTCCACAATCTATTTGTATAATTAACATGTTAACATCATATACATCCAAATTGATATCCTTTTACCACCTCTTAGTTCCACTTTCATTCAGGTCAATTTGTTTCCACATTTTTGTTCTAATCAACCATGTAAGTCACTTTTCAACATATTAGAGTCACTTGCACCCTATAGAGTCACTTTCCCACCATACATACAACAATTAACATGTTAACATTATATACATCCAATTTGACATCCTTTTACCACCTATTAATGTCACTTTTCATACAAGTTATTTTGTTCCACATTTTGGCTCTAATCAACCATTTACGTCACTCTTCACCGTATTAGAGTCACTTTCCACACTATAAGAGTCAGTTGTCACCATATATTGATACAATTAACATGTTAACATAATGTACATGCAATTAGACATACCTTTAACCACCTCTGGTACCCATTTCCTACAAGTTTAATTTTGGGCCACATTTTGGCTCTAATCAATCATGTAAGTGACTTCTCACTATATTAGAGTCACTTTGCACCTTATAAGAGTCACTTGCCATCATATATTGGTAAAATAAACATGTTAACATCATGTACATACAATTAAAAATCCTTTACCACCTCTTAGTGCCACATTCATACGAGTCTATTTTGTTCCACATTTTGGTTCTAATTAACCAAGTAAATCACTTTTCACCATATTAGAGTCACTTTGCACCCTATAAGAGTCACTTTCCGCCATATATATAACAATTAACATGTTAACATCATATACAACCAATTTGACATCCTTTTACCACCTATTAATGCTACTTTCATACAAGTTAATTTTGTTCTACATTTTAGCTCTAATCAACCATGTAAGTCTTTTTCTACATATTAGAGGTCACTTTGCATCCTATAAGAGTCACTTTCCACCATATATTGATACAATTAACATGTTAACATCATGTACATGCAATTAGACATCCTTTAACCACCTCTTGGTAACCTTTTCGTACAAGTCAATTTTTGGCCACATTTGGCTCTAATCAATCATGTAAGTGACTTCTCACCATATTAGAGTCACTTTGCACCTTATAAGAGTCACTTGCCATCATATATTAGTAGAATTAACATGTTCACATCATAAACATGCAATTTGATATCCTTTTACCACCTATTAATGCCACTTTCAAACAAGTTAATTTTGTTCCACATTTTGGCTCTAATCAACCATTTAAGTCACTCTTCACCATATTAGAGTCACTTTGCACCCTATAAGAGTCAGTTGTCACCATATATTGATACAATTACATGTTAACATCATGTACATGCAATTAGACATCCTTTAACCACCTCTTGGTACCCATTTCCTACAAGTTAATTTTGGGCCACATTTTGGCTCTAATCAATCATGTAAGTGACTTCTCACTATATTAGAGTCACTTTTCACCTTATAAGAGTCACTTGCCATCATATATTGGTACAATTAACATGTTAACATCATGTACATGCAATTAGAAATCCTTTTACCACCTCTTAGTGCCACATTCATACAAGTCAATTTTGGTCCACATTTTGGTTCTAATTAACCATGTAAGTCACTTTTCACCATATTGGAGTCATTTTGCACCCTATATGATTTACTTTCCATAATCTATTTGTATAATTAACATGTTCACATCATATACATCCAATTTGATATCCTTTTACCACCTCTTAGTTCCACTTTCATACAGGTCAATTTTGTTCCACATTTTGGTTCTAATCAACCATGTAAGTCACTTTTCACCATATTAGAGTCACTTTGCGCCCTATAAGAGTCACTTTCCACCATACATACAACAATTAACATGTTAACATTATATACATCCAATTTGACATCCTTTTACCACCTATTAATGTCACTTTCATACAAGTTAATTTGTTCCACATTTTGGCTCTTAACAACTATGTAAGTCAATTTTCACCATATTAGAGTCACTTTGCACCCTATAAGAGTCACTTTCACCATATATTGAACCAATTAACATGTTAACATCATGTACATGCAATTAGACATCCTTTAACCACCTCTTGGTACCCCTTTCCTACAAGTTAATTTTCGGCCACATTTTGGCTCTTATCAATCATGTAAGTGACTTCTCACCATATTAAAGTCACTTTGCACCTTATAAGAGACACTTGCCATCATATATTGGTACAATTAACATGTTAACATCATGTACATGCAATTAGAAATCCTTTACCACCTCTTAGTGCCACATTCATACGAGTCAATTTTGTTCCACATTTTGGTTCTAATTAACCATGTAAGTCACTTTTCACAATATTAGAGTCATTTTGCACCCTATATGAGTCACTTTCCACAATCTATTTGTATAATTAACATGTTAACATCATATACATCATGTACATGCAATTAGACATCCTTTAACCACCTCTTGGTACCCCTTTCCTACAAGTTAATTTTCGGCCACATTTTGGCTCTTATCAATCATATAAGTGACTTCTCACCATATTAGAGTCACTTTGCACCTTATAAGAGTCACTTGCCATCATATATTGGTAGAATTAACATGTTCACATCATAAACATGCAATTTGATATCCTTCTACCACCTATTAATGCCACTTTCAAACAAGTTAATTTTGTTCCAAATTTTGGCTCTAATCAACCATTTAAGTCACTCTTAACCATATTAGAGTCACTTTGCATCATATAAGAGTCAGTTGTCACCATATATTGATACAATTAACATGTTAACATCATGTACATGCAATTAGACATCCTTTAACCACCTCTTGGTACCCATTTCCTACAAGTTAATTTTGGGCCACATTTTGGCTCTAATCAATCATGTAAGTGACTTCTCACTATATTAGAGTCACTTTGCACCTTATAAGAGTCACTTGCCATCATATATTGGTACAATTAACATGTTAACATCATATACATGCAATTAGAAATCCTTTTACCACCTCTTAGTGCCACATTCATACAAGTCAATTTTAGTCCACATTTTGGTTCTAATTAACCATGTAAGTCACTTTTCACCATATTAGAGTCATTTTGCACCCTATATGATTCACTTTCCACAATCTATTTGTATAATTAACATGTTAACATCATATACATCCAAATTGATATCCTTTTACCACCTCTTAGTTCCACTTTCATTCAGGTCAATTTGTTCCACATTTTGTTCTAATCAACCATGTAAGTCACTTTTCAACATATTAGAGTCACTTTGCACCCTATAAGAGTCACTTTCCACCATACATACAACAATTAACATGTTAACATTATATACATCCAATTTGACATCCTTTTACCACCTATTAATGTCACTTTCATACAAGTTAATTTTGTTCCACATTTTGGCTCTAATCAACCATTTACGTCACTCTTCACCGTATTAGAGTCACTTTGCACACTATAAGAGTCAGTTGTCACCATATATTGATACAATTAACATGTTAACATAATGTACATGCAATTAGACATCCTTTAACCACCTCTTGGTACCCATTTCCTACAAGTTAATTTTGGGCCACATTTTGGCTCTAATCAATCATGTAAGTGACTTCTCACTATATTAGAGTCACTTTGCACCTTATAAGAGTCACTTGCCATCATATATTGGTAAAATAAACATGTTAACATCATGTACATACAATTAGAAATCCTTTACCACCTCTTAGTACCACATTCATACGAGTCTATTTTGTTCCACATTTTGGTTCTAATTAACCAAGTAAATCACTTTTCACCATATTAGAGTCACTTTGCACCCTATAAGAGTCACTTTCCGCCATATATATAACAATTAACATGTTAACATCATATACAACCAATTTGACATCCTTTTACCACCTATTAATGCTACTTTCATACAAGTTAATTTTGTTCTACATTTTAGCTCTAATCAACCATGTAAGTCTTTTTTCTACATATTAGAGTCACTTTGCATCCTATAAGAGTCACTTTCCACCATATATTGATACAATTAACATGTTAACATCATGTACATGCAATTAGACATCCTTTAACCACCTCTTGGTAACCTTTTCGTACAAGTCAATTTTTGGCCACATTTTGGCTCTAATCAATCATGTAAGTGACTTCTCACCATATTAGAGTCACTTTGCACCTTATAAGAGTCACTTGCCATCATATATTAGTAGAATTAACATGTTCACATCATAAACATGCAATTTGATATCCTTTTACCACCTATTAATGCCACTTTCAAACAAGTTAATTTTGTTCCACATTTTGGCTCTAATCAACCATTTAAGTCACTCTTCACCATATTAGAGTCACTTTGCACCCTATAAGAGTCAGTTGCCACCATATATTGAACCAATTAACATGTTAACATCATGTACATGCAATTAGACATCCTTTAACCACCTCTTGGTACCCCTTTCCTACAAGTTAATTTTCGGCCACATTTTGGCTCTTATCAATCATGTAAGTGACTTCTCACCATATTAAAGTCACTTTGCACCTTATAAGAGACACTTGCCATCATATATTGGTACAATTAACATGTTAACATCATGTACATGCAATTAGAAATCCTTTACCACCTCTTAGTGCCACATTCATACGAGTCAATTTTGTTCCACATTTTGGTTCTAATTAACCATGTAAGTCACTTTTCACCATATTAGAGTCATTTTGCACCCTATATGAGTCACTTTCCACAATCTATTTGTATAATTAACATGTTAACATCATATACATCCAATTTGATATCCTTTTACCACCTCTTAGTTCCACTTTCATACAGGTCAATTTTGTTCCACATTTTGGTTCTAATCAACCATGTAAGTCACTTTTCAACATATTAGAGTCACTTTGCACCCTA
This sequence comes from Apium graveolens, assembly GCF_009905375.1. Taxonomy (NCBI): domain Eukaryota; kingdom Viridiplantae; phylum Streptophyta; class Magnoliopsida; order Apiales; family Apiaceae; genus Apium; species Apium graveolens. The sequence goes on along the minus strand of NW_027418824.1, from coordinate 22,165 downwards.
TAAGAGTCACTTTCCACCATACATACAACAATTAACATGTTAACATTATATACATCCAATTTGACATCCTTTTACCACCTATTAATGTCACTTTCATACAAGTTAATTTTGTTCTACATTTTGGCTCTAATCAACAATGTAAGTCAATTTTCACCATATTTGAGTCACTTTGCACCCTATAAGAGTCACTTTCACCATATATTGATACAATTAACATGTTAACATCATGTACATGCAATTAGACATCCTTTAACCACCTCTTGGTAACCTTTTCGTACAAGTCAATTTTTGGCCACATTTTGGCTCTAATCAATCATGTAAGTGACTTCTCACCATATTAGAGTCACTTTGCACCTTATAAGAGTCACTTGCCATCATATATTAGTAGAATTAACATGTTCACATCATAAACATGCAATTTGATATCCTTTTACCACCTATTAATGCCACTTTCAAACAAGTTAATTTTGTTCCACATTTTGGCTCTAATCAACCATTTAAGTCACTCTTCACCATATTAGAGTCACTTTGCACCCTATAAGAGTCAGTTGTCACCATATATTGAACCAATTAACATGTTAACATCATGTACATGCAATTAGACATCCTTTAACCACCTCTTGGTACCCCTTTCCTACAAGTTAATTTTCGGCCACATTTTGGCTCTTATCAATCATGTAAGTGACTTCTCACCATAGTAAAGTCACTTTGCACCTTATAAGAGACACTTGCCATCATATATTGGTACAATTAACATGTTAACATCATGTACATGCAATTAGAAATCCTTTACCACCTCTTAGTGCCACATTCATACGAGTCAATTTTGTTCCACATTTTGGTTCTAATTAACCATGTAAGTCACTTTTCACCATATTAGAGTCATTTTGCACCCTATATGAGTCACTTTCCACAATCTATTTGTATAATTAACATGTTAACATCATATACATCCAATTTGATATCCTTTTACCACCTCTTAGTTCCACTTTCATACAGGTCAATTTTGTTCCACATTTTGGTTCTAATCAACCATGTAAGTCACTTTTCAACATATTAGAGTCACTTTGCACCCTATAAGAGTCACTTTGCACCATACATACAACAATTAACATGTTAACATTATATACATCCAATTTGACATCCTTTTACCACCTATTAATGTCACTTTCATACAAGTTAATTTTGTTCTACATTTTGGCTCTAATCAACCATGTAAGTCAATTTTCACCATATTTGAGTCACTTTGCACCCTATAAGAGTCACTTTCACCATATATTGATACAATTAACATGTTAACATCATGTACATGCAATTAGACATCCTTTAACCACCTCTTGGTACCCCTTTCCTACAAGTTAATTTTCGGCCACATTTTGGCTCTTATCAATCATATAAGTGACTTCTCACCATATTAGAGTCACTTTGCACCTTATAAGAGTCACTTGCCATCATATATTGGTAGAATTAACATGTTCACATCATAAACATGCAATTTGATATCCTTCTACCACCTATTAATGCCACTTTCAAACAAGTTAATTTTGTTCCAAATTTTGGCTCTAATCAACCATTTAAGTCACTCTTAACCATATTAGAGTCACTTTGCATCATATAAGAGTCAGTTGTCACCATATATTGATACAATTAACATGTTAACATCATGTACATGCAATTAGACATCCTTTAACCACCTCTTGGTACCCATTTCCTACAAGTTAATTTTGGGCCACATTTTGGCTCTAATCAATCATGTAAGTGACTTCTCACTATATTAGAGTCACTTTGCACCTTATAAGAGTCACTTGCCATCATATATTGGTACAATTAACATGTTAACATCATATACATGCAATTAGAAATCCTTTTACCACCTCTTAGTGCCACATTCATACAAGTCAATTTTAGTCCACATTTTGGTTCTAATTAACCATGTAAGTCACTTTTCACCATATTAGAGTCATTTTGCACCCTATATGATTCACTTTCCACAATCTATTTGTATAATTAACATGTTAACATCATATACATCCAAATTGATATCCTTTTACCACCTCTTAGTTCCACTTTCATTCAGGTCAATTTGTTCCACATTTTTGTTCTAATCAACCATGTAAGTCACTTTTCAACATATTAGAGTCACTTTGCACCCTATAAGAGTCACTTTCCACCATACATACAACAATTAACATGTTAACATTATATACATCCAATTTGACATCCTTTTACCACCTATTAATGTCACTTTCATACAAGTTAATTTTGTTCCACATTTTGGCTCTAATCAACCATTTACGTCACTCTTCACCGTATTAGAGTCACTTTGCACACTATAAGAGTCAGTTGTCACCATATATTGATACAAATAACATGTTAACATAATGTACATGCAATTAGACATCCTTTAACCACCTCTTGGTACCCATTTCCTACAAGTTAATTTTGGGCCACATTTTGGCTCTAATCAATCATGTAAGTGACTTCTCACTATATTAGAGTCACTTTGCACCTTATAAGAGTCACTTGCCATCATATATTGGTAAAATAAACATGTTAACATCATGTACATACAATTAGAAATCCTTTACCACCTCTTAGTGCCACATTCATACGAGTCTATTTTGTTCCACATTTTGGTTCTAATTAACCAAGTAAATCACTTTTCACCATATTAGAGTCACTTTGCACCCTATAAGAGTCACTTTCCGCCATATATATAACAATTAACATGTTAACATCATAAACATGCAATTTGATATCCTTTTACCACCTATTAATGCCACTTTCAAACAAGTTAATTTTGTTCCACATTTTGGCTCTAATCAACCATTTAAGTCACTTTTCACCATATTAGAGTCACTTTGCACCCTATAAGAGTCAGTTGTCACCATATATTGATACAATTAACATGTTAACATCATGTACATGCAATTAGACATCCTTTAACCACCTCTTGGTACCCATTTCCTACAAGTTAATTTTGGGCCACATTTTGGCTCTAATCAATCATGTAAGTGACTTCTCACTATATTAGAGTCACTTTTCACCTTATAAGAGTCACTTTCCATCATATATTGGTACAATTAACATGTTAACATCATGTACATGCAATTAGAAATCCTTTTACCACCTCTTAGTGCCACATTCATACAAGTCAATTTTGGTCCACATTTTGGTTCTAATTAACCATGTAAGTCACTTTTCACCATATTGGAGTCATTTTGCACCCTATATGATTTACTTTCCATAATCTATTTGTATAATTAACATGTTAACATCATATACATCCAATTTGATATCCTTTTACCACCTCTTAGTTCCACTTTCATACAGGTCAATTTTGTTCCACATTTTGGTTCTAATCAACCATGTAAGTCACTTTTCACCATATTAGAGTCACTTTGCGCCCTATAAGAGTCACTTTCCACCATACATACAACAATTAACATGTTAACATTATATACATCCAATTTGACATCCTTTTACCACCTATTAATGTCACTTTCATACAAGTTAATTTTGTTCCACATTTTGGCTCTTAACAACTATGTAAGTCAATTTTCACCATATTAGAGTCACTTTGCACCCTATAAGAGTCACTTTCACCATATATTGAACCAATTAACATGTTAACATCATGTACATGCAATTAGACATCCTTTAACCACCTCTTGGTACCCCTTTCCTACAAGTTAATTTTCGGCCACATTTTGGCTCTTATCAATCATGTAAGTGACTTCTCACCATATTAAAGTCACTTTGCACCTTATAAGAGACACTTGCCATCATATATTGTTACAATTAACATGTTAACATCATGTACATGCAATTAGAAATCCTTTACCACCTCTTAGTGCCACATTCATACGAGTCAATTTTGTTCCACATTTTGGTTCTAATTAACCATGTAAGTCACTTTTCACCATATTAGAGTCATTTTGCACCCTATATGAGTCACTTTCCACAATCTATTTGTATAATTAACATGTTAACATCATATACATCCAATTTGATATCCTTTTACCACCTCTTAGTTCCAATTTAATACTGTACAATTTTGTTTCACATTTTGGTTCTAATCAACCATGTAAGTCACTTTTCACCATATTACAGTCACTTTGCACCCTATAAGAGTCACTTTCCACCATATATACAACAATTAACATGTTAACTTCATATACATCCAATTTGACATCCTTTTACCACCTATTAATGCTACTATCATACAAGTTAATTTTGTTCCACATTTTGGCTCTAATCAACCATGTAAGTCACTTTTCAACATATTAGAGTCACTTTGCATCCTATAAGAGTCACTTTCCACCATATATTGGTACAATTAACATATCAACATCATGTACATGCAATTGGACATCCTTTAACCACCTCTTGGTACCACTTTCCTACAAGTCAATTTTAGGCCACATTTTGGCTGTAATCAATCATGTAATTGACTTCTCACAATATTAGAGTAACTTTGCACCTTATAAGAGTCACTTGCCATCATATATTGGTACAATTAACATGTTAACATCATATACATGCAATTAGAAATCCTTTTACCACCTCTTAGTGCCACATTCATACAAGTCAATTTTGGTCCACATTTTGGTTCTAATTAACCATGTGTCACTTTTCACCATATTAGAGTCATTTTGCACCCTATATGATTCACTTTCCACAATCTATTTGTATAATTAACATGTTAACATCATATACATCCAATTTGATATCCTTTTACCACCTCTTAGTTCCACTTTCATACAGGTCAATTTTGTTCCACATTTTGGTTCTAATCAACCATGTAAGTCACTTTTCATCATATTAGAGTCACTTTGCGCCCTATAAGAGTCACTTTCCACCATACATACAACAATTAACATGTTAACATTATATACATCCAATTTGACATCCTTTTACCACCTATTAATGTCACTTTCATACAAGTCAATTTTCACCATATTAGAGTCACTTTCACCATATATTGAGACAATTAACATGTTAACATCATGTACATGCAATTAGACATCCTTTAACCACCTCTTGGTACCCCTTTCCTACAAGTTAATTTTCGGCCACATTTTGGCTCTTATCAATCATGTAAGTGACTTCTCACCATATTAGAGTCACTTTGCACCTTATAAGAGTCACTTGCCATCATATATTGATACAATTAACATGTTAACATCATGTACATGCAATTAGAAATCCTTTACCACCTCTTAGTGCCACATTCATACGAGTCAATTTTGTTCCACATTTTGGTTCTAATTAACCATGTAAGTCACTTTTCACCATATTAGAGTCATTTTGCACCCTATATGAGTCACTTTCCACAATCTATTTGTATAATTAACATGTAAACATCATATACATCCAATTTGATATCCTTTTACCACCTCTTAGTTCCACTTAGGTCAATTTTGTTCCATATTTTTGTTCTAATCAACCATGTAAGTCACTTTTCAACATATTAGAGTCACTTTGCACCCTATAAGAGTCACTTTCCACCATACATACAACAATTAATATGTTAACATTATATACATCCAATTTGACATCCTTTTACCACCTATTAATGTCACTTTCATACAAGTTAATTTTGTTCCACATTTTGGCTCTAATCAACCATTTAAGTCACTCTTCACCGTATCAGAGTCACTTTGCACACTATAAGAGTCAGTTGTCACCATATATTTATACAATTAACATGTTAACATCATGTACATGCAATTAGATATCCTTTAACCACCTCTTGGTACCCATTTCCTACAAGTTAATTTTGGGCCACATTTTGGCTCTAATCAATCATTTAAGTGACTTCTCACTATATTAGAGTCACTTTGCACCTTATAAGAGTCACTTGCCATCATATATTGGTAAAATTAACATGTTAACATCATGTACATACAATTAGAAATCCTTTACCACCTCTTAGTGCCACATTCATACGAGTCAACTTTGTTCCACATTTTGGTTCTAATTAACCATGTAAATCACTTTTCACCATATTAGAGTCACTTTGCACCCTATAAGAGTCACTTTCTGCTATATATATAACAATTAACATGTTAACATCATATACATCCAATTTGACATCCTTTTACCACCTATTAATGCTACTTTCATACAAGTTAATTTTGTTCTACATTTTAGCTCTAATCAACCATGTAAGTCACTTTTCTACATATTAGAGTCACTTTGCATCCTATAAGAGTCACTTTCCACCATATATTGATAAAATTAACATGTTAACATCATGTACATGCAATTAGACATCCTTTAACCACCTCTTGGTACCCTTTTCGTACAAGTCAATTTTTGGCCACATTTTGGCTCTAATCAATCATGTAAGTGACTTCTCACCATATTAGAGTCACTTTGCACCTTATAAGAGTCACTTGCCATCATATATTAGTAGAATTAACATGTTCACATCATAAACATGCAATTTGATATCCTTTTACCACCTATTAATGCCACTTTCAAACAAGTTAATTTTGTTCCACATTTTGGCTCTAATCAACCATTTAAGTAACTCTTCACCATATTAGAGTCACTTTGCACCCTATAAGAGTTAGTTGTCACCATATATTGATACAATTAACATGTTAACATCATGTACATGCAATTAGACATCCTTTAACCACCTCTTGGTCCCATTTCCTACAAGTTAATTTTGGGCCACATTTTGACTCTAATCAATCATGTAAGTGACTTCTCACTATATTAGAGTCACTTTGCACCTTATAAGAGTCACTTGCCATCATATATTGGTACAATTAACATGTTAACATCATGTACATGCAATTAGAAATCCTTTTACCACCTCTTAGTGCCACATTCATACAAGTTAATTTTGGTCCACATTTTGGTTCTAATTAACCATGTAATTCACTTTTCACCATATTAGAGTCATTTTGCACCCTATATGATTCACTTTCCACAATCTATTTGTATAATTAACATGTTAACATCATATACATCCAATTTGATATCCTTTTACCACCTCTTAGTTCCACTTTCATACAGGTCAATTTTGTTCCACATTTTGGTTTCAATCAACCATGTAAGTCACTTTTCACCATATTAGAGGCACTTTGCGCCCTATAAGAGTCACTTTCCACCATACATACAACAATTAACATGTTAACATTATATACATCCAATTTGACATCCTTTTACCACCTATTAATGTCACTTTCATACAAGTTAATTTTGTTCCACATTTTGGCTCTAATCAACCGTGTAAGTCAATTTTCACCATATTAGAGTCACTTTGCACCCTATAAGAGTCACTTTCACCATATATTGATACAATTAACATGTTAACATCATGTACATGCAATTAGACATCCTTTAACCACCTCTTGGTACCCCTTTCCTACAAGTTAATTTTCGGCCACATTTTGGCTGTTATCAATCATGTAAGTGACTTCTCACCATATTAAACTCACTTTGCACCTTATAAGAGTCACTTGCCATCATATATTGGTACAATTAACATGTTAACATCATGTACATGCAATTAGAAATCCTTTACGAAAGAATGTCCAATTCCCATCTCACTCAGTTGGCAAGCTTTTCAAAATGGTAATATCACTCAAGGCATCGTGGACGCTATAAGGAAAAATTTTGTCTTATTATATGTGGCAACCACCTTCCATTTCGTTTGGGCAGAAAGAAACAAGAGGAATCATGCAAGTGGGCCTCCACGTATGGCAAATCAACTGATTAATGACATTAAGGCTCGAATTAGAGAAAAATTGTACTCCAATATTTCCTTTCAGCAGGAAATTAAAAAGGACATGACTTTGCAGATTTTATTGTTTTAACTCTTTTCTAGAATTCTTAAGTATCTGAATATGTGTTAGATCAGGACTTTGAAGTCTTCTAGTCTTGTGTTGGGATGTTTTCCTTTTTCGCGGGGTATGCCCCTAGAATTGTATCCTTTTTTCTCTTTTATCAATTTTTTATTTAGCAAAAAAAAAGAAATCCTTTACCACCTCTTAGTGCCACATTCATACGAGTCAATTTTGTTCCACATTTTGGTTCTAATTAACCATGTAAGTCACTTTTCACCATATTAGAGTCATTTTGCACCCTATATGAGTCACTTTCCACAATCTATTTGTATAATTAACATGTTAACATCATATACATCCAATTTGATATCCTTTTACCACCTCTTAGTTCCACTTTCATACAGGTCAATTTTGTTCCACATTTTGGTTCTAATCAACCATGTAAGTCACTTTTCAACATATTAGAGTCACTTTGCACCCTATAAGAGTCACTTTCCACCATACATACAACAATTAACATTTTAACATTATATACATCCAATTTGATATACTTTTACCACCTATTAATGTCACTTTCATACAAGTTAATTTTGTTCCATATTTTGGCTCTAATCAACCATTTAAGTCACTCTTCACCATATTAGAGTCACTTTGCACCCTATAAGAGTCAGTTGTCACCATATATTGATACATTTAACATGTTAACATCATGTACATGCAATTAGACATCCTTTAACCACCTCTTGGTACCCATTTCCTACAAGTTAATTTTTGGCCACATTTTGGCTCTAATCAATCACTTTGCACCTTATAAGAATCACTTGCCATCATATATTGGTAAAATTAACATGTTAACATCATGTACATACAATTAGAAATCCTTTACCACCTCTTAGTGCCACATTCATACGAGTCAATTTTGTTCCACATTTTGGTTCTAATTAACCATGTAAATCACTTTTCACCATATTAGAGTCACTTTGCACCCTATAAGAGTCACTTTCCGCCATATATATAACAATTAACATGTTAACATTATATACATCCAATTTGACATCCTTTTACCACCTATTAATGTCACTTTCATACAAGTTAATTTTGTTCCACATTTTGGCTCTAATCAACCATGTAAGTCAATTTTCACCATATTAGAGTCACTTTGCACCCTATAAGAGTCACTTTCACCATATATTGATACAATTAACATGTTAACATCATGTACATGCAATTAGACATCCTTTAACCACCTCTTGGTACTCTTTTCCTACATGTTAATTTTCGGCAACATTTTGACTCTTATCAATCATATAAGTGACTTCTCACCATATTAGAGTCACTTTGCACCTTATAAGAGTCACTTGCCATCATATATTGGTACAATTAACATGTTAACATCATGTACATGCAATTAGAAATCCTTTAACCACCTCTTAGTGCCACATTCATACAAGTCAATTTTGGTCCACATTTTGGTTCTAATTAACCATGTAAGTCACTTTTCACCATATTAGAGTCATTTTGCACCCTATATGAGTCACTTTCCACAATCTATTTGTATAATTAACATGTTAACATCATATACATCCAATTTGATATCCTTTTACCACCTCTTAGTTCCACTTTCATACAGGTCAATTTTGTTCCACATTTTGGTTCTAATCAACCATGTAAGTCACTTTTCAACATATTAGAGTCACTTTGCACCCTATAAGAGTCACTTTCCACCATACATACAACAATTAACATTTTAACATTATATACATCCAATTTGACATACTTTTACCACCTATTAATGTCACTTTCATACAAGTTAATTTTGTTCCATATTTTGGCTCTAATCAACCATTTAAGTCACTCTTCACCATATTAGAGTCACTTTGCACCCTATAAGAGTCAGTTGTCACCATATATTGATACAATTAACATGTTAACATCATGTACATGCAATTAGATATCCTTTAACCACCTCTTGGTACCCTTTTCCTACAAGTCAATTTTTGGCCACATTTTGGCTCTAATCAATCATGTAAATGACTTCTCACCATTTTAGAGTCACTTTGCACCTTATAAGAGTCACTTGCCATCATATATTGGTACAATTAACATGTTAACATCATGTACATGCAATTAGAAATCCTTTTACCACCTCTTAGAGCAACATTCATACAAGTCAATTTTGGTCACTTTTCACCATATTAGAGTCATTTTGCACCTTATATGAGTCACTTTCCACAATCTATTTGTATAATTAACATGTTAACATCTTATACATCCAATTTGACATCCTTTAACCACCTCTTAGTTCCACTTTCATACAGGTCACTTCTGTTCCACATTTTGGTTTTAATCAACCTTGTAAGTCACTTTTCACCATATTAGAGTCACTTTGCACCCTATAAGAGTCACTTTCCACCATACAACAATTAACATGTTAACATCATATATATTCAATTTGACATCCTTTTACCACCTATTAATGCCACTTTTATACAAGTTAATTTTGTTCCACATTTTGGCTCTAATCAACCATGTAAGTCACTTTTCACCATATTAGAGTCACTTTGCACCCTATAAGAGTCACTTTCACCATATATTGGTACAAGTACCATGTTAACATCATGTAGATGCAATTAGAAATGCTTTTACCACCTCTTAGTGCCACATTCATACAAGTCAATTTTGGTCCACATTTTGGTTCTAATTAACCATGTAAGTCATTTTTCACCATATTAGAGTTATTTTGCTCCTTATATGATTCACTTTCCACAATCTATTAGTATAATTAAGATGTTAACATCATATACATCCAATTTGACATCTTTTTACTACCTCTTAGTTCCACTTTCATACAGGTCAATTGTGTTCCACATTTTGGTTCTAATCAACCATGTAAGTCACTTTTCACCATATTACAGTCACTTTGCACCCTATAAGAGTCACTTTCCACCATATATACAACAATTAACATGTTAACTTCATATACATCCAATTTGACATCCTTTTACCACCTATTAATGCTACTTTCATACAAGTTAATTTTGTTCCACATTTTGGCTCTAATCAACCATGTAAGTCACTTTTCAACATATTAGAGTCACTTTGCATCCTATAAGAGTCACTTTCCACCATATATTGATACAATTAACGTGTTAACATCATGTACATGCAATTAGACATCCTTTAACCACCTCTTGGTACACCTTTCCTACAAGTCAATTTTGGGCCATATTTTGGCTCTAATCAATCATGTAAGTGACTTCTCACCATATTAGAGTCACTTTGCACCTTATAAGAGTCACTTGCCATCATATATTGGTACAATTAACATGTTCACATCATGTACATGCAATTAGAAATCCTTTTATCACCTCTTAGTTCCAATTTCATACAGTACAATTTTGTTCCACATTTTGGTTCTAATCAACCATGTAAGTCACTTTTCACCATATTACAGTCACTTTGCACCCTATAAGAGTCACTTTCCACCATATATACAACAATTAACATGTTAACTTCATATACATCCAATTGACATCCTTTTACCACCTATTAATGCTACTTTCATACAAGTTAATTTTGTTCCACATTTTGGCTCTAATCAACCATGTAAGTCACTTTTCAACATATTAGAGTCACTTTGCATCCTATAAGAGTCACTTTCCACCATATATTGATACAATTAACATGTCAACATCATGTACATGCAATTGGACATCCTTTAACCACCTCTTGGTACCACTTTCCTACAAGTCAATTTTAGGCCACATTTTGGCTCTAATCAATCATGTAAGTGACTTCTCACAATATTAGAGTAACTTTGCACCTTATAAGAGTCACTTGCCATCATATATTGGTACAATTAACATGTTAACATCATGTACATGTAATTAGAAATCCTTTTACCATATCTTAGTGCCACATTCATTTGAGTCAATTTTGGTCCACATTTTGGTTCTAATTAACCATGTAAGTCACTTTTCACCATATTAGAGTCAGTTTGCACCCTATATGAGTCACTTTACACAATCTATTTTTATAATTAACATGTTAACATCATATACATCCAATTTGACATCCTTTTACCACCTCTTAGTTCCATTTTCATACAGGTCAATTTTGTTTCACATTTTGGTTCTAATCAACCATGTAAGTCACTTTTCACCATATTAAAGTCACTTTGCACCCTACAAGAGTCACTTTCCACCATAAATACAACAATTAACATGTTAACATCATATACATCCAATTTGATATCCTTTTACCACATATTAATGCCACTTTCATACAAGTTAATTTTGTTCCACATTTTGGCTCTAATCAACTATGTAAGTCACTTTTCACCATATTAGAGTCACTTTTCACCCTATAAGAGTCACTTGTAACCATATATTGATACAATTAACATGTTAACATCATGTACATGCAATTAGACATCCTTTAACCACCTCTTGGTACCCCTTTCCTACAAGTCAATTTTGGGGCACATTTTGGCTCTAATCAATCATGTAAGTGACTTCTCACCATATTAGAGTCACTTTGCACCTTATAAGAGTCACTTGCCATCATATATTGGTACAATTAACATGTTAACATCATGTACATGCAATTAGAAATCCATTTACCACCTCTTTGTGCCACATTCATACAAGTCAATTTTGGTCCACATTTTGGTTCTAATTAGCCATGCAAGTCACTTTTCACCATATTAGAGTCATTTTGCACCCTATATGATTCACTTTCCATAATCTATTAGTATAATTAACATGTTAACATCATATACATCCAATTTGACATCTTTTTACCACCTCTTAGTTACAATTTCATACAAGTCAATTTTGTTCCACATTTTGGTTCTAATCAACCATGTAAATCACTTTTCACCATATTAGAGTCACTTTGCACCCTATAAGAGTCACTTTCCACCATATATATATAACAATTAACATGTTAACATCATATACATCCAATTTGACATCCTTTTACCACCTATTAATGCTACTTTCATACAAGTTAATTTTGTTCCACATTTTAGCTCTAATCAACCATGTAAGTCACTTTTCAACATATTAGAGTCACTTTGCATCCTATAAGAGTCACTTTCCACCATATATTGATACAATTAACATGTTATCATCATGTACATGCAATTAGACATCCTTTAACCACCTCTTGGTACCCATTTCCTACAAGTTAATTTTGGGCAACATTTTGGCTCTAATCAATCATGTAAGTGACTTCTCACTATATTAGAGTCACTTTGCACCTTATAAGAGTCACTTGCCATAATATATTGGTACAATTAACATGTTCACATCATGTACATGCAATTAGAAATCCTTTTATCACCTCTTAGTTCCAATTTCATACAGTACAATTTTGTTCCACATTTTGGTTCTAATCAACCATGTAAGTCACTTTTCACCATATTACAGTCACTTTGCACCCTATAAGAGTCACTTTCCACCATATATACAACAATTAACATGTTAACTTCATATACATCAAATTTGACATCCTTTTATCACCTATTAATGCTACTTTCACACAATTTAATTTTGTTCCACATTTTGGCTCTAATCAAACATGTAAGTCACTTTTCAACATATTAGAGTCACTTTGCATCCTATAAGAGTCACTTTCCACCATATATTGATACAATTAACATATCAACATCATGTACATGCAATTGGACATCCTTTAACCACCTCTTGGTACCACTTTCCTACAAGTCAATTTTAGGCCACATTTTGGCTCTAATCAATCATGTAAGTGACTTCTCACAATATTAGAGTAACTTTGCACCTTATAAGAGTCACTTGCCATCATATATTGGTACAATTAACATGTTAACATCATGTACGTGTAATTAGAAATCCTTATACCATCTCTTAGTGCCACATTCATTTGAGTCAATTTTGGTCCACATTTTGGTTCTAGTTAACCATGTAAGTCAGTTTTCACCATATTAGAGTCAGTTTGCACCCTATATAAGTCACTTTCCACAATCTATTTTTATAATTAACATGTTAACATCATATACATCCAATTTGACATCCTTTTACCACCTCTTAGTTCCACTTTCATACAGGTCAATTTTGTTCCACATTTTGGTTCTAATCAACCATGTAAGTCACTTTTCACCATATTAGAGTCACTTTGCACCCTACAAGAGTCACTTTCCACCATAAATACAACAATTAACATGTTAACATCATATACATCCAATTTGATATCCTTTTACCACCTATTAATGCCACTTTCATACAAGTTAATTTTGTTCCACATTTTGGCTCTAATCAACTATGTAAGTCACTTTTCACCATATTAGAGTCACTTTTCACCCTATAAGAGTCATTTGTAACCATATATTGATACAATTAACATGTTAACATCATGTACATGCAATTAGACATCCTTTAACCACCTCTTGGTACCCCTTTCCTACAAGTCAATTTTGGGCCACATTTTGGCTCTAATCAATCATGTAAGTGACTTCTCACCATATTAGAGTCACTTTGCACCTTATAAGATTCACTTGCCATCATATACTGGTACAATTAACATGTTAACATCATGTACATGCAATTAGAAATCCTTTTACCACCTCTTAGTGCCAAATTCACACAAGACAATTTTGGTCCACATTTTGGTTCTAATTAACCATGTAAGTCACTTTTCACCATATTAGAGTCATTTTGCACCCTATATGAGTCACTTTCCACAATCTATTTGTATAATTAACATGTTAACATCATATATCAATTCTACATCCTTTTACCACCTCTTAGTTCCACTTTCATACAGGTCAATTTTGTTCCACATTTTGGTTCTAATCAACCATGTAAGTCACTTTTCACCATATTAGAGTCAGTTTGCACCCTATAAGAGTCACTTTCCACCATAAACACAACAATTAACATGTTAACATCATATACATCCAATTTGATATCCTTTTACCACCTATTAATGCCACTTTCATACAAGTTACTTTTGTTCTACATTTTGGGACTATTCAACCATGTAAGTCACTTTTCACCATATTAAAGTAACTTTGTACCCTATAAGAGTCACTTGTCACCATATATTGATACAATTAATGTGTTAACATAATGTACATGCAATTAGACATCCTTTAACCACCTCTTGGTACCCCTTTCCTACAAGTCAATTTTGGGCCACATTTTGGCTCTAATCAATCATGTAAGTGACTTCTCACCATATTAGAGTCACTTTACACCTTATAAGAGTCACCTGCCATCATATATTGGTACAATTAACATGTTAACATCATGTACATGCAATTAGAAATCCATTTACCACCTCTTAGTGCCACATTCATACATGTCAATTTTGGTCCACATTTTGGTTCTAATTAACCATGTAAGTCACTTTTCACCATATTAGAGTCATTTTGCACCTTATATGAGTCACTATCCACAATCTATTTGATTAATTAACATGTTAACATCATATACATCCAATTTGATATCCTTTTACCACCTCTTAGTTCCACTTTCATACAGGTAAATTTTGTTCCACATTTTGGTTCTAATCAACCATGTAAGTCACTTTTCAACATATTAGAGTCACTTTCCACCCTATAAGAGTCACTTTCCACCATACATACAACAATTAACATGTTAACATTATATACATCCAATTTGATATCCTTTTACCACCTCTTAGTTCCACTTTCATACAGGTAAATTTTGTTCCACATTTTGGCTCTAATCAACCATTTAAGTCACTCTTCACTATATTAGAGTCACTTTGCACCCTATAAGAGTCAGTTGTCACCATATATTGATACAGTTAACATGTTAACATCATGTGCATGCAATTAGACATCCTTTAACCACCTCTTGGTACCCATTTCCTACAAGTTAATTTTGGGCCACATTTTGGCTCTAATCAATTATGTAAGTGACTTCTCACTATATTAGAGTCACTTTGCACCTTATAAGAGTCACTTGCCATCATATATTGGTACAATTAACATGCTCACATCATGTACATGCAATTAGAAATCGTTTTACCACCTCTTAGTGCCACATTCATACAAGTCAATTTTGGTCCACATTTTGGTTCTAATTAACCATGTAAGTCACTTTTCACCATACTAGAGTCATTTTGCACCCTATATGATTCACTTTCCATAATCTATTAGTATAATTAACATGTTAACATCATATACATCCAATTTGACATCTTTTTACCACTTCTTAGTTACAATTTCATACAGGTCAATTTTGTTCCACATTTTGGTTCTAATCAACCATGTAAATCACTTTTCACCATATTAGAGTCACTTTGCACCCTATAAGAGTCACTTTCCACCATATATATATAACAATTAACATGTTAACATCATATACATCCAATTTGACATCCTTTTACCACCTATTAATGCTACTTTCATACAAGTTAATTTTCTTCCACATTTTAGCTCTAAATGTGGAACAAAATTGACTCGTATGAATGTGGCACTAAGAGGTGGTAAAGGATTTCTAATTGTATGTACATGATGTTAACATGTTAATTGTTATATATATGGTGGAAAGTGACTCTTATAAGGTGCAAAGTGACTCTAATATAGTGAGAAGTCACTTACATGATTGATTAGAGCCAAAATGTTGCCCAAAATTAACTTGTAGGAAATGGGTACCAAGAGGTGGTTAAAGGATGTCTAATTGCATGTACATGATGTTAACATGTTAATTGTATCAATATATGGTGAAAGTGACTCATATAGGGTGCAAAGTGACTCTAATATGGTGAAAATTGACTTACATGGTTGATTAGAGCCAAAATGTGGAACAAAATTAACTTGTATGAAAGTGACATTAATAGGTGGTAAAAGGATGTCAAACTGGATGTATATAATGTTAACATGTTAATTGTTGTATGTATGGTGGAAAGTGACTCTTATAGGGCACAAAGTGACTCTAATATGGTGAAAAGTGACTTACATGGTTGATTAGAACCAAAATGTGGAACAAAATTGACCTGTATGAAATTGGAACTAAGAGGTGGTAAAAGGATATCAAATTGGATGTATATGATGTTAACATGTTAATTATACAAATAGATTGGGGAAAGTGACTCATATAGGGTGCAAAATGACTCTAATATGGTGAAAAGTGACTTACATGGTTAATTAGAACCAAAATGTGGAACAAAATTGACTCGTATGAATGTGGCACTAAGAGGTGGTAAAGGATTTCTAATTGTATGTACATGATGTTAACATGTTAATTGTACCAATATATGATGGCAAGTGACTCTTATAAGGTGCAAAGTGACTCTTATATGGTGAGAAGTCACTTACATGATTGATTAGAGCCAAAATGTGGCCAAAAATTGACTTGTACGAAAAGGGTACCAAGAGGTGGTTAAAGGATGTCTAATTGCATGTACATGATGTTAACATGTTAATTGTATCAATATATGGTGGAAAGTGACTCTTATAGTATGCAAAGTGACTCTAATATGTAGAAAAGTGACTTACATGGTTGATTAGAGCTAAAATGTAGAACAAAATTAACTTGTATGAAAGTAGCATTAATAGGTGGTAAAAGGATGTCAAATTGGATGTATATGATGTTAACATGTTAATTGTTATATATATGGCGGAAAGTGACTCTTATAGGGTGCAAAGTGACTCTAATATGCTGAAAAGTGATTTACATGGTTAATTAGAACCAAAATGTGGAACAAAATTGACTCGTATGAATGTGGCACTAAGAGGTGGTAAAGGATTTCTAATTGTATGTACATGATGTTAACATGTTAATTTTACCAATATATGATGGCAACTGACTCTTATAAGGTGCAAAGTGACTCTAATATGGTGAGAAGTCACTTACATGATTGATAAGAGCCAAAATTTTGCCCAAAATTAACTTGTAGGAAATGGGTACCAAGAGGTGGTTAAAGGATGTCTAATTGCATGTACATGATGTTAACATGTTAACTGTATCAATATATGGTGACAACTGACTTTTATAGGGTGCAAAGTGACTCTAATACGGTGAAGAGTCACTTAAATGGTTGATTAGAGCCAAAATGTGGAACAAAATTAACTTGTATGAAAGTGACATTAATAGGAGGTAAAAGGATGTCAAATTGGATGTATATAATGTTAACATGTTATTTGTTGTATGTATGGTGGAAAGTGACTCTTATAGGGTGCAAAGTGACTAATATGTTGAAAAGTGACTTACATGGTTGATTAGAACCAAAATGTGGAACAAAATTGACCTGTATGAAAGTGGAACTAAGAGGTGGTAAAAGGATATCAAATTGGATGTATATGATGTTAACATGTTAATTATACAAATAGATTGTGGAAAGTGACTCATATAGGGTGCAACATGACTCTAATATGGTGAAAAGTGACTTACATGGTTAATTAGAACCAAAATGTGGAACAAAATTGACTCGTATGAATGTGGCACTTAGAGGTGGTAAAGGATTTCTAATTGCATTCGTTACATTGATGAACATGTTAATTGTACCAATATATGATGGCAGTGACTCTTATAAGGTGCAAAGTGACTCAATATGGTGAGAAGTCATACATGATGATAAGAGCCAAAATGTGGCCGAAAATTAACTTGTAGGAAAGGGGTACCAAGAGGTGGTTAAAGGATGTCTAATTGCATGTACATGATGTTAACATGTTAATTGTATCAATATATGGTGAAAGTGACTCATATAGGGTGCAAAGTGACTCTAATATGGTGAAATGACTTACATGGTTGATTAGAGCCAAAATGTGGAACAAAATTAACTTGTATGAAAGTGACATTAATAGGTGGTAAAAGGATGTCAAACTGGATGTATATAATGTTAAACATGTTGAATTGTATGTATGGTGGAAAGTGACTCTTATAGGGCGGGCACAAAGTGACTCTAATAGGTGAAAACGATTACTGGTTGATTAGAACCAAAATGTGGAACAAAATTGACCTGTATGAAAGTCGAACTAAAAGGTGGTAAAAGGATATCAAATTGGATGTATATGATGTTAACATGTTAATTATACAAATAGATGTGGAAAGTGACTCATATAGGGTGCAAAATGACTCTAATATGGTGAAAAGTGACTTACATGGTTAATTAGAACCAAAATGTGGAACAAAATTGACTCGTATGAATGTGGCTTAAGAGGTGGTAAAGGATTTCTAATTGTATGTACATGATGTTAACATGTAATTGTACCAATATATGATGGCAAGTGACTCTTATAAGGTGCAAGTGACTCTTATAGGTGAGAAGTCACTTACATGATTGATTAGAGCCAAAATGTGGCCAAAAATTGACTTGTACGAAAAGGGTACCAAGAGGTGGTTTAAAGGATGTCAATTGCATGTACATGATGTTAACATGTAATGTATCAATATATGGTGGAAAGTGACTCTTATAGTATGCAAAGTGACTCTAATATGTAGAAAGTGACTTACATGGTTGATTAGAGCTAAAATGTAGAACAAAATTAACTTGTATGAAGTAGCATTAATATGTGGTAAAGGATGTCAAATTGGATGTATATGTTAACATATTAATGTTATATATATGGCGGAAAGTGACATTATAGGGTGCAAAGGACTCTAATATGGTGAAAAAGTGATTTACATGGTTAATTAGAACCAAAATGTGGAAACAAAATTGACTCGTATGAATGTGGCACTAAGAGGGGGTAAAGGATTTCTAATTGTATGTACATGATGTAACATGTTAATTTTACCAATATATGATGTCAACTGACTCTTATAAGGTGCAAGTGACTTAATATAGTGAGAAGTCACTTACATGATTGATTAGAGCAAAAATGTTGCCCAAAATAACTTGTAGGAAAATGGGTACCAAGAGGTGGTTAAAGGATGTCTAATTGCATTACATGTGTTAACATGTTAACTGTATCAATATATGGTGACAATGACTCTTATAGGGTGCAAAGTGACTCAATACGGTGAAGAGCACTTAATGGTTGATTAGAGCCAAAATGTGGAACAAAATTAACTTGTATGAAAGTGACATTAATAGGTGGTAAAAGGATGTCAATTGGATGTATATAATGTTAACATGTTATTTGTTATTATTGGTGGAAAGTGACTCTTATAGGTGCAAAGTGACTCTAATATGTGAAAAGTGACTTACATGGTTGATTAGAACCAAATGTGGAAAAAATTGACCTGTATGAAGTGGACCTAATTGGTGGTAAAAGGATATCAAATTGGATGTATATGATGTTAACATGAATTAAACAAATAGATTGTGGAAAGTGACTCATATAAGGTGCAAAATGACTCTAATATGGTGAAAAGTGACTACATGGTTAATTAGAACCAAAATGTGGAACAAAATTAATCGTATGAATGTGGCACTAAGAGGTGGGGTAAGATTTAATTGCATGTACATGATGTTAACATGTTAATTGTACCAATATATGATGGCAAGTGACTCTTATAAGGTGCAGTGACTCTATATGGTGAGAAGTCACTTACATGATTGATAAGAGCCAAAATGTGGCCGAAAATTAACTTGTAGGAAAGGGTACCAAGAGGTGGTTAAAGGATGTCTAATTGCATGTACATGATGTTAACATGTTAATTGTATCAATATATGGTGAAAGTGACTCATATAGGGTGCAAAGTGACTCTAATATGGTGAAAATGACTTACATGCTTATTAGAGCCAAAATGTGGAACAAAATTAACTTGTATGAAAGTGACATTAATAGGTGGTAAAAGGATGTCAAATGGATGTATATATGAACATGTTAATGTTGTTGTAGGGGGAAAGGACTCTTTATAGGGCACAAAGTTACTCTAATATGGTGAAAAGACTTAATGGTGGTTGATTAGAACCAAAATGTGGAACAAAATTGACCTGGTGAAAGTGGAACTAAGAGGTGGTAAAAGGATATCAAATTGGATGTATATGATGTTAACATGTTAATTATACAAATAGATTGTGAAAAGTGAATATAGGGTGCAAAATGACTCTAATATGGTGAAAAGTGACTTACATGGTAATTAGAACCAAAATGTGGACCAAAATTGATTGTATGAATGTGGCACTAAGAGGTGGTAAAGGATTTCTAATTGCATGTACATGATGTTAACATGTTAATTGTACCAATATATGATGGCGAGTGACTCTTTATAAGGTGCAAAGTGACTCTAATATAGTGAGAAGTCACTTACATGATTGATTAGATCCAAATGTGGCCCAAAATTAACTTGTAAGAAATGGGTACCAAGATGTGGTTAAAGGATGTCTAATTGCATGTACATGATGTAACATGTAATTGTATCAATATATGGTGACAACTGCTCTTATAGGGTGCAAAGTGACTTAATATGGTGGAAGAGTGACTTAAATGGTTGATTATAGCCAAAATGTGGAACAAAATTAACTTGTTTGAAAGTGGCATTAATAGGTGGTAAAGATATCAAATTGCATGTTTATGAGTGAACATGTAATTCTACCAATATATGATGGCAAGTGACTCTTATAAGGTGCAAAGTGAATCTAATATGGTGAGAAGTTACTTATATGATTGATAAGAGCCAAAATGTGGCCGAAATTAACTTGTAGGAAAGGGGTACAAAGAGGTGGTTAAAGGCTGTCTAATTGCATGTACATGATGTTAACATGTTAATTGTATCATATATTGGTGAACGTGACTTTATAGGGTGCAAAGTGACTCTAATTGGTGAAAATTGACTTACGGGTTGATTAGAGCCAAAATGTGGAACAAAATTAACTGTATGAAAGTGACATTAATAGGTGGTAAAAGGATGTCAAATTGGATGATATGATGTTAACATGTTAATTGATACAATAGATTGTGGAAGTGACTCATATAGGGTGCAAAATGACTCTAATATGGTGAAAAGTGACTTACATGTTAATTAGAACCAAAATGTGGAACAAAAATTGATCTAGATGAATGTGGCACTAAGAGGTGGTAAAGGATTTCTAATTGTATGTACATGATGTTAATATGTTAATTGTACCAAATATATGATGGCAAGTGACTCTTATAAGTGCAAAGTGACTCTAATATGGTGAGAAGTCACTTACATGATTCATAGAGCCAAAATGTGGCCAAAAAGTGACTTGTACGAAAAGGGTACCAAGAGGTGGTTAAAAGAGTTAATTGCATGTACATGATGTTAACTGGTAATGTATCAATATATGGTGGAAAGTGATCTATAGGATGCAAAGTGACTTAATGTAGAAAGTGATTACATGGTTGATTGAGCTAAATGTAGAACAAAATAACTTATATGAAAGTAGCATTAATAGGTGGTAAAAGGATGTCAAATTGGATGTATATGATGTTAATT
>NW_027418823.1:0-20780 GCF_009905375.1 Apium graveolens | reverse complement strand
AACAATTAACCTGTTAACATCATATACATCCAATTTGACCTCCTTTTACCCACCTATTAATGCTACTTTCATACAAGTTAATTTTGTTCTACATTTTAGCTCTAATCAACCATGTAAGTCACTTTCTACATATTGAGTCACTTTGCATACTATAAGAGTCACTTTCCACCATATATTTAACAATTAACATGTTAACATCATGTACATGCAATTAGACATCCTTTAAACCACCTCTTGGTACCCTTTTCGTACAAGTCAATTTTTGGCCACATTTTGGCTCTAATCAATCATGTAAGTGACTTCTCACCATATAAAGTCACTTTGCACCTTATAGAGTCACTTGCCATCATATATTGGTACAATTAACATGTTAACATCATGTACATACTATTAGAATCCTTTACCACCTCTTAGTGCCACATTTACGAGTCAATTTTGTTCCCATTTTGGTTCTAATTAACCATGTAGTCACTTTTCACCATATTAGAGTCATTTTGCACCCTATATGAGTCACTTTCCACCAATCTATTTGTATAATTAACATGTTAACATCATATACATCCAATTTGATATCCTTTTACCACCTCTTAGTTCCACTTCATACAGCTCAATTTTGTTCCACATTTTGGTTCTAATCAACCATGTAAGTCACTTTTCACCATATTGAGTCACTTTGCGCCCTATAAGAGTCCTTTCCACCATACATACACAATTAACATTTAACATTATATACATCCAATTTGACATCCTTTTACCACCTATTAATGTCACTTTCATACAAGTTAATTTTGTTCTACATTTTGGCTCTAATCAACCATGTAAGTCATTTTCACCATATTTGAGTCACTTTGCACCCTATAAAGTCACTTTCACCATATATTGATACAATTAACTGTTAACATCATGTACATGCAATTAGACATCCTTTAACCACCTCTTGGTACCCCTTTCCTACAAGTCAATTTTCGGCACATTTTGGCTCTTATCAATCATATAAGTGACTTCTCACCTTATTAGAGTCACTTTGCACCTTATAAGAGTCACTTGCCATCATATATTGGTAGAATTAACATGTTCACATGCATTTTTGATATCCTTCTACCACCTATTAATGCCACTTTCAAACAAGTTAATTTTGTTCCACATTTTGGCTCTAATCAACCATTTAAGTCACTCTTCACCATATTAGAGTCACTTTGCACCCTATAAGAGTCACTTGTCACCATATTTGATACAATTAACATGTTAACATCATATACATGCAATTGACATCCTTTACCACCTCTTGGTACCCATTTCCTACAAGTTAATTTTGGGCCACATTTTGGCTCTAATCAATCATGTAAGTGACTTCTCACTATATTAGTCACTTTGCACCTTATAAGAGTCACTTGCCATCATATTGGTACAATTAACATGTTAACATCATACATGCAATTAGAAATCCTTTTAACCACCTCTTAGTGCCACATTCATACAATCATTTTGGTCCACATTTTGGTTCTAATTAACCATGTAAGTCACTTTTCACCATATTAGAGTCATTTTGCACCCTATATGATTCACTTTCCACAATCTATTTGTATAATTAACATGTTAACATCATATACATCCAATTTGATATCCTTTTACCACCTCTTAGTTCCACTTTCATACAGGTCCATTTTGTTCCACATTTTTGTTGTAATCAACCATGTAAGTCACTTTTCACATATTAGAGTCACTTTGCACCCTATAAGAGTCACTTTCCACCATACATACAACAATTAACATGTTAACATTATATACATCCAATTTGACATCCTTTTACCACCTATTAATGTCACTTTCATACAAGTTAATTTTGTTCCACATTTTGCTCTAATCACCATTTAAGTCACTCTTCACCGTATTAGAGTCACTTTGCACCTATAAGAGTCACTTGTCACCATATATTGATACAATTAACATGTTAACATCATGTACATGCAATTAGACATCCTTTAACCACCTCTTGGTACCCATTTCCTACAAGTTAATTTTGGGCCACATTTTGGCTCTAATCAATCATGTAAGTGACTTCTCACCATATTAGAGTCACTTTGCACCTTATAAGAGTCACTTGCCATCAGTGTATTGGTAAAATAAACATGTTAACATCATGTACATACAATTAGAAATCCTTTACCACCTCTTAGTGCCACATTCATACGAGTCTATTTTGTTCCACATTTTGGTTCTAATTAACCATGTAATCACTTTTCACCATATTAGAGTCACTTTGCACCCTATAAGAGTCACTTTCCGCCATATATATAACAATTAACATGTTAACATCATATACACCAATTTGACATCCTTTTACCACCTATTAATGCTACTTTCATACAAGTTAATTTTGTTCTACATTTTGCTCTAATCAACCATGTAAGTCCTTTTCACATATTAGAGTCACTTTGCATCCTATAAGAGTCACTTTCCACCATATATTGATACAATTAACATGTTAACATCATGTACATGCAATTAGACATCCTTTAACCACCTCTTGGTACCCATTTCCTACAAGTTAATTTTGGCCACATTTTGGCTCTAATCAACATGTAAGTGACTTCTCACTATTAGAGTCACTTTGCACCTTATAAAGTCCTTGCCATCATATATTGGTACAATTAACATGTTAACATCATTACATGCAATTAGAAATCCTTTTAACCTCTTAGTGCCACATTCATACAAGTCAATTTTGGCCACATTTTGGTTCTAATTAACCATGTAAGTCACTTTTCACCATATTAGAGTCATTTTGCACCCTATATGATTCACTTTCCACAATCTATTTGTATAATTAACATGTTAACATCATATACATCCAATTTGATATCCTTTTACCACCTCTTAGTTCCACTTTCATACAGGTCAATTTTTTCCACATTTTGGTTCTAATCAACCATGTAAGTCACTTTTCACCATATTAGAGTCACTTTGCACCCTATAAGAGTCACTTTCCACCATAATACAACAATTAACATGTTAACATTATATACATCCAATTTGACATCCTTTACCACCTATTAATGTCACTTTCATACAAGTTAATTTTGTTCCACATTTTGGCTCTAATCAACCATGTAAGTCATTTTCACCATATTAGAGTCACTTTGACATATAAGAGTCACTTTCACCATATATTGATACAATTAACATGTTAACATCATGTACATGCAATTAGACATCCTTTAACCACCTCTTGGTACCCTTTCCTACAAGTCAATTTTGGCCACATTTTGGCTCTAATCAATCATGTAAGTGACTTCTCACCATATTAGAGTCACTTTGCACCTTATAGAGTCACTTGCCATCATATATTGGTACAATTAACATGTTAACATCATGTACATGCAATTAGAAATCCTTTACCACCTCTTAGTGCCACATTCATACAGTCAATTTTGTTCCACATTTTGGTTCTAATTAACCATGTAAGTCACTTTTCACCATATTAGAGTCATTTTGCACCCTATATGAGTCACTTTCCACAATCTATTTGTATAATTAACATGTTAACATCATAACATCCAATTTGATATCCTTTTACCACCTCTTAGTTCCACTTTCATACAGGTCAATTTTGTTCCACATTTTGGTTCTAATCAACCATGTAAGTCACTTTCACATATTAGAGTCACTTTGCACCCTATAAGAGTCACTTTCCACCATAATACAACAATTAACATGTTAACATTATATACATCCAATTTGACATCCTTTTACCACCTATTAATGTCACTTTCATACAAGTTAATTTTGTTCCACATTTTGGCTCTAATCAACCATTAAGTCACTTTTCACCTATTAGAGTCACTTTGCACCCTATAAGAGTCACTTGTCACCATATATTGATACAATTAACATGTTAACATCATGTACATGCAATTAGACATCCTTTAACCACCTCTTGGTACCCATTTCCTACAAGTTAATTTTGGGCCACATTTTGGCTCTAATCAATCATGTAAGTGACTTCTCACCATATTAGAGTCACTTTGCACCTTATAAGAGTCACTTGCCATCATATATTGGTAAATTAACATGTTAACATCATGTACATGCAATTAGAAATCCTTTACCACCTCTTAGTGCCACATTCATACAGTCAATTTTGTTCCACATTTTGGTTCTAATCAACCATGTAAATCACTTTTCACCATATTAGAGTCACTTTGCACCCTATAAGAGTCACTTTCCACCATATATAACAATTAACATGTTAACATCATATACATCCAATTTGACATCCTTTTACCACCTATTAATGCTACTTTCATACAAGTTAATTTTGTTCCACATTTTGCTCTAATCAACCATGTAAGTCACTTTTCACATATTAGAGTCACTTTGCATCCTATAAGTCACTTTCCACCATATATTGATACAATTACATGTTAACATCATGTACATGCAATTAGACATCCTTTAACCACCTCTTGGTACCCTTTCCTACAAGTCAATTTTTGGCCACATTTTGGCTCTAATCATCATGTAAGTGACTTCTCACCATATAGAGTCACTTTGCACCTTATAAGAGTCACTTGCCATCATATATTGGTACAATTAACATGTTAACATCATGTACATGCAATTAGAAATCCTTTTACCACCTCTTAGTGCCACATTTACAGTCAATTTTGGTCCACATTTTGGTTCTAATTAACCATGTAAGTCACTTTTCACCATATTAGAGTCATTTTGCACCCTATATGAGTCACTTTCCACAATCTATTTGTATAATTAACATGTTAACATCATATACATCCAATTTGATCCTTTTACCACCTCTTAGTTCCACTTTCATACAGGTCAATTTTGTTCCACATTTTGGTTCTAATCAACCATGTAAGTCACTTTTCACCATATAGAGTCACTTTGCACCCTATAAGAGTCACTTTCCCACCATACATACAACAATTAACATGTTAACATTATATACATCCAATTTGACATCCTTTTACCACCTATTAATGTCACTTTCATACAAGTTAATTTTGTTCCACATTTTGGCTCTAATCAACCATGTAAGTCACTTTTCACCATATTGAGTCACTTTGCACCCTATAAGAGTCACTTTCACCATATATTGATACAATTAACATGTTAACATCATGTACATGCAATTAGACATCCTTTAACCACCTCTTGGTACCCCTTTCCTACAAGTTAATTTTGGGCCACATTTGGCTCTAATCAATCATGTAAGTGACTTCTCACTATATTAGAGTCACTTTGCACCTTATAAGAGTCACTTGCCATCATATATTGGTACAATTAACCATGTTAACATCATATACATGCAATTAGAAATCCTTTTAACCACCTCTTAGTGCCACATTCATACAAGTCAATTTTGGTCCACATTTTGGTTCTAATTAACCATGTAAGTCACTTTTCACCATATGTAGAGTCATTTTGCACCCTATATGATTCACTTTCCACAATCTATTGTATAATTAACATGTTAACATCATATACATCCAATTTGATATCCTTTTACCACCTCTTAGTTCCACTTTCATACAGGTCCATTTGTTCCACATTTTTGTTGTAATCAACCATGTAAGTCACTTTTCAACATATTAGAGTCACTTTGCACCCTATAAGAGTCACTTTCCACCATACATACAACAATTAACATGTTAACATTATATACATCCAATTTGACATCCTTTACCACCTATTAATGTCACTTTCATACAAGTTAATTTTGTTCCACATTTTGGCTCTAATCAACCATTTAAGTCACTCTTCACCGTATTAGAGTCACTTTGCACACTATAAGAGTCAGTTGTCACCATATATTGATACAATTAACATGTTAACATCATGTACATGCAATTAGACATCCTTTAACCACCTCTTGGTACCCAGTTCCTACAAGTTAATTTTGGGCCACATTTTGGCTCTAATCAATCATGTAAGTGACTTCTCACTATATTAGAGTCACTTTGCACCTTATAAGAGTCACTTGCCATCATATATTGGTAAAATAAACATGTTAACATCATGTACATACAATTAGAAATTCTTTACCACCTCTTAGTGCCACATTCATACGAGATCTATTTTGTTCCACATTTTGGTTCTAATTAACCATGTAAATCACTTTTCACCATATTAGAGTCACTTTGACACCCTATAAGAGTCACTTTCCGCCATATATATAAACAATTAACATGTTAACATCATATACAACCAATTTGACATCCTTTACCCACCTATTAATGCTACTTTCATACAAGTTAATTTTGTTCTACATTTTAGCTCTAATCACCATGTAAGTCTTTTGTCTACATATTAGAGTCATTTGCATCCTATAAGAGTCACTTTCCACCAGATATTGATACAATTAACATGTTAACATCATGTACATGCAATTAGACATCCTTTAACCACCTCTTGGTAACCTTTCGTACAAGTCAATTTTTGGCCACATTTTGGCTCTAATCAATCATGTAAGTGACTTCTCACCATATTAGAGTCACTTTGCACCTTATAAGAGTCACTTGCCATCATATATGAGTAGAATAACATGTTCACATCATAAACATGCAATTTGATATCCTTTACCACCTATTATGCCACTTTTCAAACAAGTTAATTTTGTTCCACATTTTGGCTCTAATCAACCATTTTAAGTCACTCTTCACCATATTAGAGTCACTTTGCACCCTATAAGAGTCAGTTGTCACCATATATTGATACAATTAACATGTTAACATCATGTACATGCAATTAGACATCCTTTAACCACCTCTTGGTACCCATTTCCTACAAGTTAATTTTGGGCCACATTTTGTCTCTAATCAATCATGTAAGTGACTTCTCACTATATTAGAGTCACTTTGCACCTTATAAGAGTCACTTGCCATCATATATTGGTACAATTAACATGTTAACATCATGTACATACAATTAGAAATCCTTTACCACCTCTTAGTGCCACATTCATACGAGTCAATTTTGTTCCACCTTTTGGTTCTAATTAACCATGTAAATCACTTTTCACCATATTAGAGTCACTTTGCACCCTATAAGAGTCATTTTCCGCCATATATATAACAATTAACATGTTAACATCATATACATCCAATTTGACATCCTTTTACCACCTATTAATGCTACTTTCATACAAGTTAATTTTGTTCTACATTTTAGCTCTAATCAACCATGTAAGTCACTTTTCTACATATTAGAGTCACTTTGCATACTATAAGAGTCACTTTCCACCATATATTGATACAATTAACATGTTAACATCAAGTACATGCAATTAAACATCCTTTAACCACCTCTTGGTACCCTTTTCGTACAAGTCAATTTTTGGCCACATTTTGGCTCTAATCAATCATGTAAGTGACTTCTCACCATATAAGAGTCACTTTGCACCTTATAAGAGTCACTTGCCATCATATATTGGTACAATTAACATGTTAACATCATATACATGCAATTAGAAATCCTTTTACCACCTCTTAGTGCCACATTCATACAAGTCATTTTGGTCCACATTTTGGTTCTAATTAACCATGTAAGTCACTTTTCACCATATTAGAGTCATTTTGCACCCTATATGATTCACTTTCCACAATCTATTTGTATAATTAACATGTTAACATCATATACATCCAATTTGATATCCTTTTACCACCTCTTAGTTCCACTTTCATACAGGTCCAATTTGTTCCACATTTTTGTTGTAATCAACCATGTAAGTCACTTTTCAACATATTAGAGTCACTTTGCACCCTATAAGAGTCACTTTCCACCATACATACAACAATTAACATGTTAACATTATATACATCCAATTTGACATCCTTTTACCACCTATTAATGTCACTTTCATACAAGTAATTTTGTTCCACATTTTGGCTCTAATCAACCATTTAGGTCACTCTTCACCGTATTAGAGTCACTTTGCACACTATAAGAGTCAGTTGTCACCATATATTGATACAATTAACATGTTAACATCATGTACATGCAATTAGACATCCTTTAACCACCTCTTGGTACCCATTTCCTACAAGTTAATTTTGGGCCACATTTTGGCTCTAATCAATCATGTAAGTGACTTCTCACTATATTAGAGTCACTTTGCACCTTATAAGAGTCACTTGCCATCATATATTGGTACAATTAACATGTTAACATCATATACATGCAATTAGAAATCCTTTTACCACCTCTTAGTGCCACATTCATACAAGTCAATTTTGGTCCACATTTTGGTTCTAATTAACCATGTAAGTCACTTTTCACCATATTAGAGTCATTTTGCACCCTATATGATTCACTTTCCACAATCTATTTGTATAATTAACATGTTAACATCATATACATCCAATTTGATATCCTTTACCACCTCTTAGTTCCACTTTCATACAGGTCAATTTGTTCCACATTTTTGTTGTAATCAACCATGTAAGTCACTTTTCAACATATTAGAGTCACTTGCACCCTATAAGAGTCACTTTCCACCATACATACAACAATTAACATGTTAACATTATATACATCCAATTTGACATCCTTTTACCACCTATTAATGTCACTTTCATACAAGTTAATTTTGTTCCACATTTTGGCTCTAATCAACCATTTAGGTCACTCTTCACCGTATTAGAGTCACTTTGCACACTATAAGAGTCAGTTGTCACCATATATTGATACAATTAACATGTTAACATCATGTACATGCAATTAGACATCCTTTAACCACCTCTTGGTACCCATTTCCTACAAGTTAATTTGGGCCACATTTTGGCTCTAATCAATCATGTAAGTGACTTCTCACTATATTAGAGTCACTTTGCACCTTATAAGAGTCACTTGCCATCATATATTGGTACAATTAACATGTTAACATCATATACATGCAATTAGAAATCCTTTTACCACCTCTTAGTGCCACATTCATACAAGTCCAATTTTGGTCCACATTTTGGTTCTAATTAACCATGTAAGTCACTTTTCACCATATTAGAGTCATTTTGCACCTATATGATTCACTTTCCACAATCTATTGTATAATTAACATGTTAACATCATATACATCCAATTTGATATCCTTTTACCACCTCTTAGTTCCACTTTCATACAGGTCAATTTGTTCCACATTTTTGTTGTAATCAACCATGTAAGTCACTTTTCAACATATTAGAGTCACTTTGCACCCTATAAGAGTCACTTTCCACCATACATACAACAATTAACATGTTAACATTATATACATCCAATTTGACATCCTTTTACCACCTATTAATGTCACTTTCATACAAGTTAATTTTGTTCCACATTTGGCTCTAATCAACCATTTAGGTCACTCTTCACCGTATTAGAGTCACTTTGCACACTATAAGAGTCAGTTGTCACCATATATTGATACAATTACATGTTAACATCATGTACATGCAATTAGACATCCTTTAACCACCTCTTGGTACCCATTTCCTACAAGTTAATTTTGGGCCACATTTTGGCTCTAATCAATCATGTAAGTGACTTCTCACTATATTAGAGTCACTTTGCACCTTATAAGAGTCACTTGCCATCATATATTGGTACAATTAACATGTTAACATCATATACATGCAATAGAAATCCTTTTACCACCTCTTAGTGCCACATTCATACAAGTCAATTTTGGTCCACATTTTGGTTCTAATTAACCATGTAAGTCACTTTTCACCATATTAGAGTCATTTTGCACCCTATATGATTCACTTTCCACAATCTATTTGTATAATTAACATGTTAACATCATATACATCCAATTTGATATCCTTTTACCACCTCTTAGTTCCACCATCATACAGGTCAATTTGTTCCACATTTTTGTTGTAATCAACCATGTAAGTCACTTTTCAACATATTAGAGTCACTTTGCACCCTATAAGAGTCACTTTCCACCATACATACAACAATTAACATGTTAACATTATATACATCCAATTTGACATCCTTTTACCACCTATTAATGTCACTTTCATACAAGTTAATTTTGTTCCACATTTTGGCTCTAATCAACCATTTAAGTCACTCTTCACCGTATTAGAGTCACTTTGCACACTATAAGAGTCAGTTGTCACCATATATTGATACAATTAACATGTTAACATCATGTACATGCAATTAGACATCCTTTAACCACCTCTTGGTACCCATTTCCTACAAGTTAATTTTGGGCCACATTTTGGCTCTAATCAATCATGTAAGTGACTTCTCACTATATTAGAGTCACTTTGCACCTTATAAGAGTCACTTGCCATCATATATTGGTACAATTAACATGTTAACATCATGTACATACAATTAGAAATCCTTTACCACCTCTTAGTGCCACATTCATACGAGTCAATTTTGTTCCACCTTTTGGTTCTAATTAACCATGTAATCACTTTTCACCATATTAGAGTCACTTTGCACCCTATAAGAGTCATTTTCCGCCATATATATAACAATTAACATGTAACATCATATACATCCAATTTGACATCCTTTTACCACCTATTAATGCTACTTTCATACAAGTTAATTTTGTTCTACATTTTAGCTCTAATCAACCATGTAAGTCACTTTTCTACATATTAGAGTCACTTTGCATACTATAAGAGTCACTTTCCACCATATATTGATACAATTAACATGTTAACATCATGTACATGCAATTAAACATCCTTTAACCACCTCTTGGTACCCTTTTCGTACAAGTCAATTTTTGGCCACATTTTGGCTCTAATCAATCATGTAAGTGACTTCTCACCATATAAGAGTCACTTTGCACCTTATAAGAGTCACTTGCCATCATATATTGGTACAATTAACATGTTAACATCATCTACATACTATTAGAAATCCTTTACCACCTCTTAGTGCCACATTTATACGAGTCAATTTTGTTCCACATTTTGGTTCTAATTAACCATGTAAGTCACTTTTCACCATATTAGAGTCATTTTGCACCCTATATGAGTCACTTTCCACAATCTATTTGTATAATTAACATGTTAACATCATATACATCCAATTTGATATCCTTTTACCACCTCTTAGTTCCACTTTCATACAGCTCAATTTTGTTCCACATTTTCGTTCTAATCAACCATGTAAGTCACTTTTCACCATATTAGAGTCACTTTGCGCCCTATAAGAGTCACTTTCCACCATACATACAACAATTAACATGTTAACATTATATACATCCAATTTGACTTCCTTTTACCACCTATTAATGTCACTTTCATACAAGTTAATTTTTTTCTACATTTTGGCTCTAATCAACCATGTAAGTCAATTTTCACCATATTTGAGTCACTTTGCACCCTATAAGAGTCACTTTCACCATATATTGATACAATTAACATGTTAACATCATGTACAGCAATTAGACATCCTTTAACCACCTCTTGGTACCCCTTTCCTACAAGTTAATTTTCGGCCACATTTTGGCTCTTATCAATCATATAAGTGACTTCTCACCATATTAGAGTCACTTTGCACCTTAAAAGAGTCACTTGCCATCATATATTGGTAGAATTAACATGTTCACATGCAATTTGATATCCTTCTACCACCTATTAATGCCACTTTCAAACAAGTTAATTTTGTTCCACATTTTGGCTCTAATCAACCATTTAAGTCACTCTTCACCATATTAGAGTCACTTTGCACCCTATAAGAGTCAGTTGTCACCATATATTGATACAATTAACATGTTAACATCATGTACATGCAATTAGACATCCTTTAACCACCTCTTGGTACCCATTTCCTACAAGTTAATTTTGGGCCACATTTTGGCTCTAATCAATCATGTAAGTGACTTCTCACTATATTAGAGTCACTTTGCACCTTATAAGAGTCACCTGCCATCATATATTGGTACAATTAACATGTTAACATCATATACATGCAATTAGAAATCCTTTTACCACCTCTTAGTGCCACATTCATACAAGTCAATTTTGGTCCACATTTTGGTTCTAATTAACCATGTAAGTCACTTTTCACCATATTAGAGTCATTTTGCACCCTATATGATTCACTTTCCACAATCTATTTGTATAATTAACATGTTAACATCATATACATCCAATTTGATATCCTTTTACCACCTCTTAGTTCCACTTTCATACAGGTCAATTTGTTCCACATTTTTGTTGTAATCAACCATGTAAGTCACTTTTCAACATATTAGAGTCACTTTGCACCCTATAAGAGTCACTTTCCACCATACATACAACAATTAACATGTTAACATTATATACATCCAATTTGACATCCTTTTACCACCTATTAATGTCACTTTCATACAAGTTAATTTTGTTCCACATTTTGGCTCTAATCAACCATTTAGGTCACTCTTCACCGTATTAGAGTCACTTTGCACACTATAAGAGTCAGTTGTCACCATATATTGATACAATTAACATGTTAACATCATGTACATGCAATTAGACATCCTTTAACCACCTCTTGGTACCCATTTCCTACAAGTTAATTTTGGGCCACATTTTGGCTCTAATCAATCATGTAAGTGACTTCTCACTATATTAGAGTCACTTTGCACCTTATAAGAGTCACTTGCCATCATATATTGGTAAAATAAACATGTTAACATCATGTACATACAATTAGAAATCCTTTACCACCTCTTAGTGCCACATTCATACGAGTCTATTTTGTTCCACATTTTGGTTCTAATTAACCATGTAAATCACTTTTCACCATATTAGAGTCACTTTGCACCCTATAAGAGTCACTTTCCGCCATATATATAACAATTAACATGTTAACATCATATACAACCAATTTGACATCCTTTTACCACCTATTAATGCTACTTTCATACAAGTTAATTTTGTTCTACATTTTAGCTCTAATCAACCATGTAAGTCTTTTTTCTACATATTAGAGTCACTTTGCATCCTATAAGAGTCACTTTCCACCATATATTAATACAATTAACATGTTAACATCATGTACATGCAATTAGACATCCTTTAACCACCTCTTGGTAACCTTTTCGTACAAGTCAATTTTCGGCCACATTTTGGCTCAATCAATCATGTAAGTGACTTCTCACCATATTAGAGTCACTTTGCACCTTATAAGAGTCACTTGCCATCATATATTAGTAGAATTAACATGTTCACATCATAAACATGCAATTTGATATCCTTTTACCACCTATTAATGCCACTTTCAAACAAGTTAATTTTGTTCCACATTTTGGCTCTAATCAACCATTTAAGTCACTCTTCACCATATTAGAGTCACTTTGCACCCTATAAGAGTCAGTTGTCACCATATATCGATACAATTAACATGTTAACATCATGTACATGCAATTAGACATCCTTTAACCACCTCTTGGTACCCATTTCCTACAAGTTAATTTTGGGCCACATTTTGGCTCTAATCAATCATGTAAGTGACTTCTCACTATATTAGAGTCACTTTGCACCTTATAAGAGTCACTTGCCATCATATATTGGTACAATTAACATGTTAACATCATGTACATACAATTAGAAATCCTTTACCACCTCTTAGTGCCACATTCATACGAGTCAATTTTGTTCCACATTTCGGTTCTAATTAACCATGTAAATCACTTTTCACCATATTAGAGTCACTTTGCACCCTATAAGAGTCATTTTCCGCCATATATATAACAATTAACATGTTAACATCATATACATCCAATTTGACATCCTTTTACCACCTATTAATGCTACTTTCATACAAGTTAATTTTGTTCTACATTTTAGCTCTAATCAACCATGTAATTCACTTTTCTACATATTAGAGTCACTTTGCATACTATAAGAGTCACTTTCCACCATATATTGATACAATTAACATGTTAACATCATGTACATGCAATTAGACATCCTTTAACCACCTCTTGGTACCCTTTTCGTACAAGTCAATTTTTGGCCACATTCTGGCTCTAATCAATCATGTAAGTGACTTCTCACCATATAAAAGTCACTTTGCACCTAATAAGAGTCACTTGCCATCATATATTGGTACAATTAACATGTTAACATCATGTACATACTATTAGAAATCCTTTACCACCTCTTAGTGCCACATTTATACGAGTCAATTTTGTTCCACATTTTGGTTCTAATTAACCATGTAAGTCACTTTTCACCATATTAGAGTCATTTTGCACCCTATATGAGTCACTTTCCACAATCTATTTGTATAATTAACATGTTAACATCATATACATCCAATTTGATATCCTTTTACCACCTCTTAGTTCCACTTTCATACAGCTCAATTTTGTTCCACATTTTGGTTCTAATCAACCATGTAAGTCACTTTTCACCATATTAGAGTCACTTTGCGCCCTATAAGAGTCACTTTCCACCATACATACAACAATTAACATGTTAACATTATATACATCCAATTTGACATCCTTTTACCACCTATTAATGTCACTTTCATACAAGTTAATTTTGTTCTACATTTTGGCTCTAATCAACCATGTAAGTCAATTTTCACCATATTTGAGTCACTTTGCACCCTATAAGAGTCACTTTCACCATATATTGATACAATTAACATGTTAACATCATGTACAGCAATTAGACATCCTTTAACCACCTCTTGGTACCCCTTTCCTACAAGTTAATTTTCGGCCACATTTTGGCTCTTATCAATCATATAAGTGACTTCTCACCATATTAGAGTCACTTTGCACCTTATAAGAGTCACTTGCCATCATATATTGGTAGAATTAACATGTTCACATGCAATTTGATATCCTTCTACCACCTATTAATGCCACTTTCAAACAAGTTAATTTTGTTCCACATTTTGGCTCTAATCAACCATTTAAGTCACTCTTCACCATATTAGAGTCACTTTGCACCCTATAAGAGTCAGTTGTCACCATATATTGATACAATTAACATGTTAACATCATGTACATGCAATTAGACATCCTTTAACCACCTCTTGGTACCCATTTCCTACAAGTTAATTTTGGGCCACATTTTGGCTCTAATCAATCATGTAAGTGACTTCTCACTATATTAGAGTCACTTTGCACCTTATAAGAGTCACTTGCCATCATATATTGGTACAATTAACATGTTAACATCATATACATGCAATTAGAAATCCTTTTACCACCTCTTAGTGCCACATTCATACAAGTCAATTTTGGTCCACATTTTGGTTCTAATTAACCATGTAAGTCACTTTTCACCATATTAGAGTCATTTTGCACCCTATATAATTCACTTTCCACAATCTATTTGTATAATTAACATGTTAACATCATATACATCCAATTTGATATCCTTTTACCACCTCTTAGTTCCACTTTCATACAGGTCAATTTGTTCCACATTTTTGTTGTAATCAACCATGTAAGTCACTTTCAACATATTAGAGTCACTTTGCACCCTATAAGAGTCACTTTCCACCATACATACAACAATTAACATGTTAACATTATATACATCCAATTTGACATCCTTTTACCACCTATTAATGTCACTTTCATACAAGTTAATTTTGTTCCACATTTTGGCTCTAATCAACCATTTAAGTCACTCTTCACCGTATTAGAGTCACTTTGCACACTATAAGAGTCAGTTGTCACCATATATTGATACAATTAACATGTTAACATCATGTACATGCAATTAGACATCCTTTAACCACCTCTTGGTACCCATTTCCTACAAGTTAATTTTGGGCCACATTTTGGCTCTAATCAATCATGTAAGTGACTTCTCACTATATTAGAGTCACTTTGCACCTTATAAGAGTCACTTGCCATCATATATTGGTAAATAAACATGTTAACATCATGTACATACAATTAGAAATCCTTTACCACCTCTTAGTGCCACATTCATACGAGTCTATTTTGTTCCACATTTTGGTTCTAATTAACCATGTAAATCACTTTTCACCATATTAGAGTCACTTTGCACCCTATAAGAGTCACTTTCCGCCATATATATAACAATTAACATGTTAACATCATATACAACCAATTTGACATCCTTTTACCACCTATTAATGTCACTTTCATACAAGTTAATTTTGTTCTACATTTTGGCTCTAATCAACCATGTAAGTCAATTTTCACCATATTTGAGTCACTTTGCACCCTATAAGAGTCACTTTCACCATATATTGATACAATTAACATGTTAACATCATGTACAACAATTAGACATCCTTTAACCACCTCTTGGTACCCCTTTCCTACAAGTTAATTTTCGGCCACATTTTGGCTCTTATCAATCATGTTGTAAGTGACTTCTCACCATATTAGAGTCACTTTGCACCTTATAAGAGTCACTTGCCATCATATATTAGTAGAATTAACATGTTCACATCATAAACATGCAATTTGATATCCTTTTACCACCTATTAATGCCACTTTCAAACAAGTTAATTTTGTTCCACATTTTGGCTCTAATCAACCATTTAAGTCACTCTTCACCATATTAGAGTCACTTTGCACCCTATAAGAGTCAGTTGTCACCATATATCGATACAATTAACATGTTAACATCATGTACATGCAATTAGACATCCTTTAACCACCTCTTGGTACCCATTTCCTACAAGTTAATTTTGGGCCACATTTTGGCTCTAATCAATCATGTAAGTGACTTCCCACTATATTAGAGTCACTTTGCACCTTATAAGAGTCACTTGCCATCAAATATTGGTAAAATTAACATGTTAACATCATGTACATACAATTAGAAATCCTTTACCACCTCTTAGTGCCACATTCATACGAGTCAATTTTGTTCCACATTTTGGTTCTAATTAACCATGTAAATCACTTTTCACCATATTAGAGTCACTTTGCACCCTATAAGAGTCATTTTCCGCCATATATATAACAATTAACATGTTAACATCATATAAATCCAATTTGACATCCTTTTACCACCTATTAATGCTACTTTCATACAAGTTAATTTTGTTCTACATTTAGCTCTAATCAACCAGTAAGTCACTTTTCTACATATTAGAGTCACTTTGCATACTATAAGAGTCACTTTCCACCATATATTGATACAATTAACATGTATCATCATGTACATGCAATTAGACATCCTTTAACCACCATCTTGGTACCCGTTTCGTACAAGTCAATTTTTGGCCACATTTTGGCTCTAATCAATCATGTAAGGGACTTCTCACCATATAAGAGTCACTTTGGCACCTTAATAAGAGTCACTTGCCATCATATATTGGTACAATTAACATGTTAACATCATGTACATACTATTAGAAATCCTTTACCACCTCTTAGTGCCACATTTATACGAGTCAATTTTGTTCCACATTTTGGTTCTAATTAACCATGTAAGTCACTTTTCACCATATTAGAGTCATTTTCGCACCCTATATGAGTCACTTTCCACAATCTATTTGTATAATTTAACATGTTAAACATCATATACATCCAATTTGTATCCTTTTACCCCTCTTAGTCCACTTTCACTACAGCTCCAATTTTGTTCCACATTTTGGTTCTAATCAACCCATGTAAAGTCATCTCTTTCACCATCTTAGAGTCACTTTGCGCCCTATAAGAGTCACTTTCCACCATACATACAACAATTAACATGTTAACATTATATACATCCAATTTGACATCTTTTACCACCTATTAATGGTCACTTTCATACAAGTTATTTTGTTCTACATTTTGGATCTAATCAACCATGTAAGTCAATTTTCACCATATTTGAGTCACTTTTTGCACCCTATAAGAGTCACTTTCACCATATATTGATACAATTAACATGTTAACTAGTCATGTACATGCAATTAGACATCCTTTAACCACCTCTTGGTACCCCTTTCCTACAAGTTAATTTTCGGCCACATTTGGCTCTTATCAATCATATAAGTGACTTCTCACCATATTAGAGTCACTTTGCACCTTATAAGAGTCACTTGCCATCATATATTGGTAGAATTAACATGTTCACATGCAATTTGATATCCTTCTACCCACCTATTAATGGCCACTTTCAAACAAGTTATTTTGCTTCCACATTTTGGCTCTAATCAACCATTTAAGTCACTCTTCACCATATTAGAGTCACTTTGCCCCCTATAAGAGTCAGTTGTCACCATATATTGATACAATTAACATGTTACACATCATGTACATGCAATTAGACA
Organism: Apium graveolens; assembly: GCF_009905375.1. Lineage (NCBI taxonomy): Eukaryota > Viridiplantae > Streptophyta > Magnoliopsida > Apiales > Apiaceae > Apium > Apium graveolens. Next base: position 2,548 of record NW_027418823.1, on the reverse strand, counting down.
TCCTTTAACCACCTCCTTGGTACCCATTTCCTACAAGTAATTTTGGGCCACATTTTGGCTCTAATCATCATGTAAGTGACTTCTCACTATATTAGAGCACTTTGCACTTATAAGAGTCCACTTGCCATCATATATTGGTACAATTAACATGTTAACATCATATACATGCAATTAGAAATCCTTTTACCACCTCTTAGTGCCACATTCATACAAGTCAATTTTGTCCACATTTGGTTCTATTAACCATGTAAGTCACTTTTCACCATATGTAGAGTCATTTTGCACCCTATATAATTCACTTTCCACAATCTATTTGTATAATTAACATGTTAACATCACTATACATCCAATTTGATATCCTTTACCACCTCTTAGTTCCACTTTCATACAGGTCAATTTGTTCCACATTTTGTTGTAATCAACCATGTAAGTCACTTTTCAACATATAGAGTCACTTTGCACCCTATAAGAGTCACTTTCCACATACATACAATAATTAACATGTTAACATTATAGACATCCAATTTGGACATCCTTTACACCTATTAATGTCACTTTCATACAAGTTAATTTTGTTCCACATTTTGGCTCTAATCAACCATTTAAGTCACTCTTCACCGTATTAGAGTCACTTTGCACACTATAAGAGTCAGTGTCACCATATATTGATACAATTAACATGTTAACATCATGTACATGCAATTAGACATCCTTTAACCACATCTTGGTACCCATTTCCTACAAGTTAATTTTGGGCCACATTTTGGCTCTAATCAATCATGTAAGGACTTCTCACTATATTAGAGTCACTTTGCACCTTATAAGAGTCACTTGCCATCATATATTGGTAAAATAAACATGTTAACATCATGTATACAATTAGAAATCCTTTACCACCTCTTAGTGCCACATTCATACGAGTCTATTTTGTTCCACATTTTGGTTCTAATTAACCATGTAAATCACTTTTCACCATATTAGAGTCACTTTGCACCTATAAGAGTCACTTTCCGCCATATATATAACAATTAACATGTTAACATCATAAACCAATTTGACATCCTTTTACCACCTATTAATGCTACTTTCATACAAGTTAATTTTGTTCTACATTTTGAGCTCTAATCAACCAATGTAAGTCTTTTTTACATATTAGAGTCACTTTGCACTACTATAAGAGTCACTTTCCACCATATATTGATACAATTAACATGTTAACATCATGTACATGCATTAGACATCCTTTAACCACCTCTTGGTACCTTTCGTACAAGTCAATTTTTGGCCACATTTTGGCTCTAATCAATCATGTAAGTGACTTCTCACCATTAGAGTCACTTTGCACCTTATAAGAGTCACTTGCCATCATATATTAGTAGAATTAAATGTTCACATCATAAACATGCAATTTGATATCCTTTTACCACCTATTAATGCCACTTTCAAACAAGTTAATTTTGTTCCACATTTTGGCTCTAATCAACCATTTAAGTCACTCTTCACCATATTAGAGTCACTTTGCACCTATAAGAGTCAGTTGTCACCATATATTGATACAATTAACATGTTAACATCATGTACATGCAATTAGACATCCTTTAACCACCTCTTGGTACCCATTTCCTACAAGTTATTTTGGGCCACATTTTGGCTCTAATCATCATGTAAGTGACTTCTCACTATATTAGAGTCACTTTCACCTTATAAGAGTCACTTGCCATCATATTGGTACAATAACATGTTAACATCATGTACATGCAATTAGAATCCTTTTACCACCTCTTAGTGCCACATTCATACAAGTCAATTTTGGTCCACATTTTGGTTCTAATTAACCATGTAAGTCACTTTCACCATATTGGAGTCATTTTGCACCCTATATGATTTACTTTCCATAATCTATTTGTATATTAACATGTTCACATCAATACATCCAATTTGATATCCTTTTACACCTCTTAGTTCCCTTTCATACAGGTCAATTTTGTTCAACATTTGGTTCTAATAACCATGTAAGTCATTTTCACCATATTGAGCACTTTGCGCCCTATAAGAGTCACTTTCCACCATACATACAACAATTAACATGTTAACATATACATCCAATTTGACATCCTTTTACACCTATTAATGTCACTTCATACAAGTAATTTTGTTCTACATTTGCTCTAATCAACCATGTAAGTCAATTTTTCACCATATTGAGCACTTTGCACCTATAAGAGTCACTTTCACCATATATTGATACAATTAATGTTAAAATCAGTACATGCAATTAGACATCCTTAACCACTCTTGGTACCCCTTTCTACAAGTTAATTTTCGGCCACATTTTGGGCTCTTATCAATCATATAAGTGACTTCTCACCATATTAGAGTCATTTGCACCTTATAAGAGTCACTTGCCATCCTATATTGGTAGAATTAACATGTTCACATCACAACATGCAATTTGATATCCTTCTACCACCTATTAATGCCACTTTCAAACAAGTTAATTTTGTTCCAAATTTTGGCTAATCAACACATTTAAGTCACTCTTAACCAT